>NC_041385.1:579140112-579158614 GCF_002162155.2 Triticum dicoccoides
GGGGAGGACGACGCGGGCTCGGGAAGGCCGGCGCGGGCTCGGGGAGGCCGGCGACAACGACGGGCGCGGGCGACAGCGATGGTGACGGCGGGGGCGGCGGGCGGCGTCGGGGCAGCCTGGCGGCGTCGATGTGCTCGGCGTCGTCGGGGGGCAACTGGTGGCGATGAACTCTACAAAACTGCGAAGTGCTTTCCCAAGGCACTCTGCCTCGCCTTATATACAAGGCACCTACTGGGCCCGTCAATTTCCCATATGTCCACTATGTAACAATAATATGTGTCCTTTCCCCTCTCGGTTGTTGCATCAAAGCGGACACCGCTGTTTTGGTTGGTGCTCTTTTGATCTTGGTCAATCGTGTAAAATGTATTCCCATTTATCTCGTATCCTTTCCAAATCAATACAGTCAAAGATGGTCCCCTGGATAACAAGTACAGCTCATCACAAACAGTGTTGTCACCTATGATACGTGCTTCCAACCAACTGCTGAAAGTCCTGATGTGTTCACATGTAATCCAGTCGTCGCACTGGTCTGGGTGTTTGGAGCGCAGACTGTTCTTGTGTTCATCGACATACGGGGTCACCAAGGTAGAGTTCTGTAGAACTGTGTAGTGTGCTTGAGACCAAGAATATCCGTCCCTGCATATTATTGAGTCCCTTCCAAGCGTGCCTTTTCCAGTTAGTCTCCCCTCATACCGCGATTTAGGGAGACCTATCTTCTTAAGGCCAGGAATGAAGTCAACACAAAACCCGATGACATCCTCTATTTGATGGCCCATGGAGATGCTTCCTTCTGGCCTAGCGCGGTTACAGACATATTTCTTTAGGACTCCCATGAACCTCTCAAAGGGGTACATATTGTGTAGAAATACGGGCCCCAGAATGACAATCTCGTCAACTAGATGAACTAGGATGTGCGTCATGATATTGAAGAAGGATGGTGGAAACACCAGCTCGAAACTGACAAGACATTGCACCACATCACTCCTTAGCCTTGGTATGATTTCTGGATCGATCATATTCTGAGAGATTGCAATGAGGAATGCACATAGCTTCACAATGGCTAATCGGACGTTTTCCGGTAGAAGCCCCCTCAATGCAACCGAAAGCAGTTGCATCATAATCATGTGGCAGTCATGAGACTTTAGGTTCTGAAACTTTTTCTCTGCCATATTTATTATTCCTTTTATATTCGACGAGAAGCCAGTCGGGACCTTCATACTAAGCAGGCATTCAAAGAAGATTTCCTTCTCTTCTTTGGTAAGAGCATAGCTGGCAGGACCTTCATACTGCTTTGGAGGCATGCCGTCTTTTTCGTGCAAATGTTGCAGGTCCTCCCGTGCCTCAGCTGTATATTTTGTCTTCCCATACACGCCCAAGAAGCCTAGCAGGTTCACGCAAAGGTTCTTCGTCACGTGCATCACATCGATCGAAGAGCGGACCTCTAGGTCTTTCCAGTAGGGTAGGTCCAAAAATATAGATTTCTTGTTCCACATGGGTGCGTGTCCCCCAGCGTCACTCGGAACAGCTAGTCCGCCGGGACCCTTTCCAAAGATTACGTGTAAATCATTGACCATAGCAAGTACGTGATCACCAGTATGCATGGCGGGCTTCTTCTGGTGATCTGCCTCGCCTTTGAAATGCTTTCCTTTCTTTCGACATTGATGGTTGGTCAGAAGAAATCGACGATGGCCCAAGTACACATTCTTCCTGCAGCTTGCCAGGTATATACTATCGGTGTCAAGTAAACGGTGCGTGCATGCGTGGTATCCCTTGTTTGTCTGTCCTGAAAGGTTACTGAGAGCGGGCCAATCGTTGATGGTCACGAACAGCAACGCCTTTAGGTTAAATTCCTCTTGTTTGTGCTCATCCCACGTACGTACACCGTTTCCATTCCACAGCTGTAAAAGTTCTTCAACTAATGGCCTTAGGTACACATCAATGTCATTGCCAGGTTGCTTAGGGCCTTGGATGAGAACTGGCATCATAATGAACTTCCGCTTCATGCACATCCAAGGAGGAAGGTTATACATACATAGAGTCACGGGCCAGGTGCTGTGATTGCTGCTCTGCTCCCCGAAAGGATTCATTACATCCGCGCTTAAAGCAAACCATACGTTCCTTGGCTCACTTGCAAACTCATCCCAGTACTTTCTCTCGATTTTTCTCCACCGCGACCCGTGAGCGGGTGCTCTCAACTTCCCGTCTTTCTTACGGTCCTCACTGTGCCATCACATCAACTTGGCATGCTCTCCGTTTCTGAACAGACGTTTCAACCGTGGTATTATAGGAGCATACCACATCACCTTCGCAGGAACCCTCTTCTTGGGGGGCTCGCCGTCAACATCACCAGGGTCATCTCGTCTGATCTTATACCGTAATGCACCACATACCGGGCATGCGTTCAGATCCTTGTACGCACCGCGGTAGAGGATGCAGTCATTAGGGCATGCATGTATCTTCTGCACCTCCAATCCTAGAGGGCATACGACCTTCTTTGCTGCGTATGTACTGTCGGGCAATTTGTTATCCTTTGGAAGCTTCTTCTTCAATATTTTAAGAAGCTTCTCAAATCCTTTGTCAGGCACAGCATTCTCTGCCTTCCACTGCAGCAATTCCAGTACGGTACCGAGCTTTGTGTTGCCATCTACGCAATTGGGGTACAACCCTTTTTTGTGGTCCTCTAGCATGCGATCGAACTTCAGCTTCTCCTTTTGACTTTCGCATTGCGTCCTTGCATCGACAATGACCCGGCGGAGATCATCATCATCGGTCACATCGTCTGGTTCCTCTTGATCTTCAGCAGCTTCGCCCGTTGCAGCATCATCGTGCACATCGTCTGGTTCCTCTTGATCTCCAGGAGCATCACCATATTCAGGGGGCACATAGTTGTCATCGTACTCTTCTTCTTTGCCGTCTTCCATCATAACCCCTATTTCTCCGTGCCTCGTCCAAACATTATAGTGTGGCATGAAACCCTTGTAAAGCAGGTGGGTGTGGAGGATTTTTCGGTCAGAGTAAGACTTCGTATTCCCACATATAGGGCATGGACAACACATAAAACCATTCTGCTTGTTTGCCTCAGCCACTTCGAGAAAATCATGCACGCCCTTAATGTACTCGGAGGTGTGTCTTGAACCATACATCCATTGCCGGTTCATCTGCGTGCATTATATAATGAAGTGACCAAATTAATAGAAGTTCATCATCACATTAAAACCAAATTACATACATAGTTCTCATCTAACAACATAAAGCTCTGCAGAGCATCTAAATTAATTAAACCATACACTGAAACTATGTAAAACATTTCAATGCGAAAACAAATGCGATCATAATCGCAACCAATGTAACAACTGATCCAACGGCATAATGATACCAAGCCTCGGTATGAATGGCATATTTTCTAATCTTTCTAATCTTCAAGCGCATTGCATCCATCTTGATCTTGTGATCATCGACGACATCCGCAACATGCAACTCCAATATCATCTTCTCCTCCTCAATTTTTCTAAATTTTTCCTTCAAGAAATTGTTTTCTTCTTCAACTAAATTTAACCTCTCGACAATAGGGTCAGTTGGAATTTCCGGTTCAACAACCTCCTAGATAAATAAAATCTATGTCACGTTGGTCGGCATAATTGTCATAAACAATAAATGAACCAATAGTTATGAAAAGATAATATATACCACATCCGGATCATAGACAGGACGAGGGCCGACGGGGGCGGATACCAAAACCATCGCACTATATAAGATGCAATAATAAAAGTAAGAAAATAATACAAGTATCTATCTAAACATAGTAAGAATATTTTTCCTTTCAGAAAGAAGATAAGAACAAGAGGCTCACCACGGTGGTGCCGGCGATGAGATCGGCGCGGGTGATCGATGACGGTGAAGACGGGGACGGGGCGTGACGGACCGCTAAATCTAGACAAATATTGAGGCAAATGGAGCTTGGCGGTCGAGCTTGGAGGGGAGAAAGCTTAAGTAGTGTGGCTCGGGCATTCCATCGAACACCTCGTGTGCATAGGAGGTGAGCTAAAGCACCACAAAGCTCTACCCTCGCCGGCCACGAAAAACAGAGCACTGGGAGTGCTCTGCTCGCGAGCAGGGGGTATATATAGGCACAACCATTGGTCCCGGTTGATAGCACGAACCGGGACTAAAGGTTGGCCTTTGGTCCCGGTTCGTGCCACCAACCAGGACCAATGGTGGTGGGCCAGGAGCGAGGCCCATTGGTCCCGGTTCGTCCCACCAACCGGGACCAAAAGGTCCAGACGAACCGGGACCAATGGCCCACGTGGCCCGGCCGGCCCCCGGGGCTCAAGAACCGGGTCCAATGCCACCATTGGTCCCGGTTCTGGATTGAACCGGGACTAATGGGCTGGACCGGCCTGGACCATTGCCCCCTTTTCTACTAGTGCTACTACTCAAATGAACGTTTTAGTGCATTCCAAACGTATATACTACCGCTTCAATATGAACTAAATTTGAATAAGATCTACAGTAATGATTGTTGTGAAGTCAAAGCATTTGAATTCGTTTCTCTATTTTAATAAGATCTACAATCATCATTATTGTCACGTTAAACCATCATTTGTGTATTATCTTCATAGCACACCACATGATTAGTCTCGAGTTATATATGAACTATGTGTACTATATGAACTCAAACTAGATTTTCTGAATCCACTTTATCTTGATTTCAAATCACATTATATTTCTAGCTCTAGCTAGATCTTCATAATCTAAACCATGTCTCATATGTATAATGTGTTTATCGCATTATGTATGGTGCCCCGCCCCCTACGCCTACAAGTATTTAAATGTGACTTGCACACAGCACACATTACCACAAATTCAAATAAAATGTGAGAATGTTCGATATATAGTATTGTTTAGATTGCTCGATATTTAGTTGTAAGCTGCAAACGCCGCACATTATCACAAATTCAAATAAAATATGAGATTGTTTGATGTATAGTATGATTTAGATTGTTCGGTATTTAGCTGTGAGTTGCACACACCATGCATTAACACATTATGGTATAACATGTGCACAACACGTGTATCACCACTATATTCATGCATGCGATGTTTAAAACACTATGATCTCCTATTCAAATATATGAACCGCTTTCATATCAAATTATGATCTTTGTTAGTCTCTTACACCCACACAATTAATCCTCTAACCTTTGTAGCTACCACTAACTTTCTCTCGTGCATGCACACGCCCTCCTCGCCCTCCCCCTCCCTCGGCATTCTATCCACCGGGCACATTCATTTTTTTCTTTAGGTCGTTCTCCCAGAGTCTCCACAACTCCTTTCCGACACACACCGATTGATAAACCTCTCCAGCGATGCCTGCCTACAGCATACACACACAGCTTCAATCTCCTCCTTTATGTGTCCTTGCCTCATGTCTCTCATATGGTCAGACACACGTGTAAACTCTCGCCCCTCTTTTCATCGATCTCACAACCGCACACTCCTCCCCCTATCTAGCTAGTAGTTGGGCCTCTCGCACCACCTCCTAGCTCCATTATCTCTGTCTATCCGTCTCGCTGGGCATTATTTGCCTGTAACAAATGGACGTACACCGACCGATCTCTCGCTATACATATAGCCAGCTACTCCCTCCGTTCCGAATTACTTGTCGCAGAAATGGATGTATCTAGATGTATTTTAGTTCTAGATACATCCATTTCCAAGACAAGTAATTCTGAACGGAGGGAGTAGGTCCTTATAACTCGTTTTTACCCACACATCGATCGATCTACCTCATTAGTTGTGTCTCTCCCTTCCTCGGACAAACAACAATTGATCTACCGATCTAGTTAGGTTTGCTTACCAAACACATGGTTCCCCTTCATCATCCATGGATGCGTCCCGACAGATCTATCACGCACAGGCACACACAGAAACACATCCCCACTCTTATTGATAACATTGCAGTTCCACCCTCAGTTTGTCTAGTAGGCCTCTCCCAACATCTCCGAGAAGCAACTCCATCACCCATCCAGCACTCTACCCCTCTCCCTCCCTCTCTCTCTCTCCTCTCTCTCTCTGTCCCATCATATTTCCCGTCCTTTAGTTATGTATGGATGTCGACCGATCTCCCTCAAGACATAGCTGGGTCTCTCCTTCTCAACACATATACGAGTCATTCTACCTCTATAGTTAGGGCTCTGCCTACCCCTCCCCCCACCCCCTCCCCCCCACACACAACGATACATCAAGCGCTCTAGTCATGTCTCCCTGCCACACACAAACTTGACATGTGCCCTCTAACGTTCCGGTAGGCCAGTCGCCCCGAATCTTTGACTTGCACACACACACACACACACAATTTCGATGGCTCTCTTCATCGATCTCGCACCCACCCACTTGATCCTCTCTTCGACTCTATTGATAGCTACGACCCCTCCCTTTCTTCTCGTGGATTGCCCGACCCTCTATGTATGATATGGATAGGCCTCCATTTCACACACATTGCATGCAAAATTTTGTTTGAGATGTCATCGACACATATTCCCACAAATAATTCACGAAATCAACCCCCCGCCCCACCCCCACCCCCAACCACAAAACAAAAAAACTCATGAACGCGGTTTGTATCTCTCACACACACCCACATAGGTGGGGGACGTGCACGAAGAGAAGAGGTGCATGCACGGCGCACGTACTCCCCTCTCTTTCACAACCACACCCGCGCGGGTACAAGGTGGAGCTCATTTCTGTACGAAAAAGGCAGCCCACGTGGTAATTTGACACATGTACTGGTTGTCCACTTGGTGGAGGGAGGATCGTCTACCATGGGTGAACAAACAAATTGCGACTTGACGCGTTATGTTAAATTAAAAAAAGAGGCAAACCATGTGGGGCCTACCTTAGAGGCAAGGCTCTATACACTGGAGTACTTTTGATGTGTCCCGTCAACTCGCAGAACAAGGAGAAGCTTGCTTAGTACGCCGTCTCCCCCGCCCACAGGCCCGGTGGCTCGCAGGATGAGGTGAAGCTAGCTCCTCCCTCGCCCATGCGCGCGGTGGCTTGCAGGACGAGGAGAAAAATTTACTACTCCCTCCGTTTACTCTTCGTCCCTACTACCTTGGTTATAGAGATTATATCACATTGTTTGGAATATATATGTCCTTTAGTAGATTTCAATATGAACTACTAGTACATACTCCAAACACTGATGTATATAGACGTATTTTAGAGTGTACATTCACTCATTTTGCTCCGTATGTAGTAGCACTCTCCCTCGCCCCTCGACCCTTGCCCACTGCCGCCATTATTGCTCGACTTCCCGAAGAGGCGAAGAGCCAATCGCAAGGTTAATATTTTGGAGATGCCAAGCGCAAGGTTCTAGGAGAACGAGTAGTAGCTGCCGCATCATTTATAAATATATTTTTTCTTCAGTGGCACGTACGCAATATGATAGGTTCATATGGAGAGAAAAGGAAACCGCTCCACTATATACATAGTCAGGACGGGCCAGCCTACACGGTTTCTTGCTGGGGTTGCTCTATTCACACTCTCTCGCACAAAACGACTGTGGCCACATCTCTAACATCCCGGCGGATCACGTCCGCTTGGGGAAGGGGTGGATGCTTAGTGTAGATGCGGTGGCCGTCGCCAACGGCAAAAACCGACTGTCGGCACGTCCTGATCAGGGGTCCCCGCCATTCTCACTCACAAAGCCGGTGAGGTTGCCTTCGTCCCTTGCTCACTGCCGCGACGTGGGCAGTTGCCGCCTCCCGCCGCCCTCCTCAAGGTTGAGCTACGACCCTCAGGTACAACTCCCTTTAGAGCTGGCTTGCACCACTGCTCCAGCTGCCCACATCACTCCCTGTGGATATTTCTCTACTTCTTTGCCCCGCACATACCTGATACCTCTACTGGCTTCTACGTACTGTATTTGTGATGAGTTTATGTCTCATCAACTAGTCCTAGTAATCTTATTCTAATCACGCTTCTTCAATTTGTTTGCCACAGGGATGCTCATCTCGATTTTGGTGAAACTGCACAAAATGATCCGATGGTCAAAAGTTTGCAAACTTCATTTATTAGGAAGCTCGAACATTGCCAGCAAATTGAAGCCTGGTCAGGGTTCACGGTTCAAGGGCTAGGGACTGCATGGATCGTTTTTTCCTTTAGCTGCCTCTGTTCCAAAATAAGTGTCAACTTTAGTAGTAGTACAACTTTGTACTAAAGTTTGTACAAAGTTGAGACACTTATTTTGGAATGGAGGGAGTACATATTTGCTATGATCTGTCAATCATTGAGATGCAATAGCATGCATGTTAGTCTCCTTTGTATTTGATGAAATGTTGCAACGGGCAACCTTGGATGCAAGATACATGTAACAGGACCTGGAAGCTTCATAGCATTGTACAAATTTATCTCGCTGATAAATTACAGTACATACTAGTACTATACTAGTACTTCCTTCGTTCCTAAATATAAGTCTTTGTAGAGATTTCACCATTAACCACATGAGGATGTATATAGATGCATTTTAAGTGTAGATTCATTCATTTTGTTCCGTATGTAGTTCACCTAGTGGAATCTCTACAAAGACTTATCTACTAGTAATAGCTAGCCCCCACTACTAGGAATTCTCTATCCTCTCCTTGAGCCACATCATCAAAATTGACGTAGCCGTTAGATGAAGTAAATCAGTCATAATAGCCGTCTGATCTAGACGTTGAGAGGCTCCGCACTAAGCCACATGCAAGCATGCAGAAATACCGTGGCACATGCATGTGAGTGGGTTTTAAATCACATCAACATGTCTGCATGCAAGCATGCACCGGTAGCATGCATGTAAGTGAGCTTTTAAGTCCCATTAACATGTCAAAAAGAAAAATATAAACCCATTATGTAGTAGGAGTTGCTGATCTTTTTTCCTTACGTGGGATGATCTAAATGATGATGGGAGTTTATTTAGTTTGGCTACCACATTTGTCATGCGGTTATAGATTTTTCTTTTTAGTTATATGAATTCGAAAATTTTACGCAGAGAGATATACCGCTGTTCCGCGGCAACGCGCAGGGACTCATCTAGTAATATTCAGGAACGGAGGGAGTACTATGTAAAGAGTTAGGTGTCGCACGGTGATAGTGTGAGGTGGGCCATGTAATCACTGAGCCTGCGTGTTTTCACTGCTCTTGCACTCCTCCACTGTAAGAATGGAGAAAATTGTAATCTACTACCTCCTTTCGCCGAAAGCATGGGACATCCAGCAGTCCTACCACCTCAATAATAAAGACCAATAAGCCGTCAAATCACATAGACCCAGCAGTAAGTTGGACGGACGAAGCAACCATCGCTCTTGCGCCAGTGAGAGGTCGCATCCGCTCTGCCCGGGCATGAATGCGACACCAATTCTTTGGAGCGGTGCTGACCGTTTCAGGCGGGAAGCGCGTGCGGGCGATGGAGGGCCTTTGGGTGGGCCAGGCTGGTCAGGAGCGGGCGTGGCAGCTGTCCGCATGTCCCTACCGGACACGCCTGAGAACGAGAGGATGCACCGACTCTCGCGGCTAAAATCGTACACTACACACCATATCTCTGTAGGAGTAGGTCGATCTGTCGCACTCTCTAACACACACATGCTGTTAAACACACACATGCACACGCACGCACCTTGGTCCCGCTGCACCTTCTAACATGACTTATTACACCTAGACGGAGGGAGTAGTAAGTATACGAGATACGGTGGCACACTGACTTAAGTCGAATACAAGTGCCCAAAATTTGTGTGCATGTTATAATAAGGATTCACTTAAAATAGTACGTGAGCGAACAGAGGGATCAATTGGACAGTGTTCCCGAGCAGTAGCGAGATGTGTGAGGTAGTAAGATACACCGCTGGCGCTTTTAATTTTTCTTATTAATTTGTTTGTTTCACCCTCTGACTGGTGGGACCCAACGTACTATGTGGAGAGAGGTAAGGTGACTAAGGCTGCATTATTTCTGCACCACCGTGGATAGTCTTACCACCAAAGCCACATGACACGATTATGATTGAAATCCTAATGACTCCCCCCCCCCACACGATTATGATTGAAAGCCTGTCACACGAATGCAGGAATGTATAAAAGGTTATTTTCCTCTCATTGAACATAACGGGAGGGTTGTGTAGCTGGTTAGCCTGTTCGCTCATCAAACTTGAGGTCTCGGGTTTGATAACTACACTTGAGCATAATTTTTGCCAGGAGGATTCTTTGACTTGTCAAAATGTTTTCTAGGGTTTGCATGCTTCACACTCTCTCTCCAGTATATATATACACGTTGGAGCCTCAGCGCTTGTAGTTGCTCTCTTCACACTCTCTCGCCCTCTCCCGCTAGAGCCTCAGCGTCTGTAGTTGCTCTCTTCACACTCTCTCGCCCTCTCCAGATCTAAACAAGACTTCGTTGGCCTCTCTCTCCCCTCACTTCTTCTCAAAGAGCCGACAGGATCAGTACGTCGGGAAGGGAAGGAGGCTTAACGCTATCGCCGTTGGCGAGGGAGGGAATCCACTACCGGCGCTGCTGTTCACTTTCCACCCAGCGGCGGCGCGGGAGGTCCTCCGACCCCTTCTTCTTCACTGCCTTCCCGTCTCCCACCGAACCACGCCCCAAGAACCTTAAGGATATTTTACTTACTCCACATGCATTGCTCTAGCTGCATGTATACCATGAATCTAGGACGTGGTTCAAAGAGGAAAGGATTGGGGGAAAGTAGTGGGTAAAGTTGTATATAACATGAATCTAGGGCGTGGTTCAAAGAGGAAATGAAGGGGGAAAGTTGTATAGCATGAATCTAGGACGTGGTTCAAAGAGGAAAGGAATGGGGGAAAGTTGTGGGGAAAGTTGTATCGCATAAATCTAGGACGTGGTTCAAAGAGGAAAGGAAGGGGCGAAAGTACTAGTTCATAAAGGAAAGGAAGGGACAAGGCTGTAGAGTTTGAGCAGGACTAAATTTGTGCGCTCACATAGGGAAAGGTGTCTAAAGATAACAAAACTGGGACCAACACAAATATGCTCCTTTGTTGTTTGTTCTTTGTTGCAACAGACTGTGCATGCCCACAGTACATCGGTAGAAGCACATGGTGCTGGTGCGTCCACTGTCCCGTGCAACTCATAATCTATGGCCCTGTTTGGTTAAAAACTCCCTAGTCCCTACCTGCTTGGTTCCAGGGACTAAACATGGACTAGATGTTATTAAATGACATGCTAAAAGACCATGTTACCCCTAGTAATGAACTAATAGAAAAAAGGTGCGATGCGTGGCAGGGGCAACTATTGGAAAAAGTCCCAAAAAGACTCCTCGGGGTCTTCTTTCTTTAGTCCCAAATGCCCACTTTTAGTCCCGAAAAGTCCCTCCTGTTTGGTTTAGATGTGACTGACACGGAGTTTTTTTTAGTCCCTACACCAAAATGTCCCTGTAAACAAACACCCTCTAATAATGCCGCTGGAAAATTGATGCAATGCCACAGTTAAAAGCAAATTACATGTTTAACGAATTTTATTGTTAATATAATCTCTATGTTAATATTAATCAATGCCACCGTTTGAGAAATGCTACTGTCTTGCTTTCTTTCCCATTTAGATAAGGTAGATGCTTCTTTTTGTTGGCTTCTGTGTCATCCACCGTTATTGACCACTAATTGTTTCCTGTGCACCTCTGTGTAAACAGGGTTATCTACTTCACCTCGTTGCCATTGTGACCTTTTGTTGCACTGCACAAAACACTTTTGTTGTAAGAGTGTTTTGTGCAGTTCAACCAAAATGTCACACCGACAACATTGCTTGATTGCTTGATCTTAGTGGAACTGCACAAGAGGAGATCTTACTTCCTATCCGTTAAGGCGAATTTGGTTCAGGTCTTCTTCTTGTGAGTTGTTTGAATTCCGCATCATGAGAGGTCAGTACTAGCCTTCTTTCACATGATTCTGCAGTGTGCTTTCATATGTTGTGCTACTTGTACGATAATGTTGCTTGATTTTAGTGAACTGCACAAATGGAGACAAGACTTCCAATCTGTATGTGCACCGTAATATCCCATTGAGGTAAGATAAGGATATTTCACAACTGCTGGCCTGTATTTTGCCACTTTCATCGGAAAATTAAGTTTAGTACTATACTTGTGCTCCCTAATTGACATGCCAAATCTTACATTGAAGGCGAAGCTTGTCTGTTATTGAACCAAGTGATGACGGGGAAGAACAAGCGGAAGAAACACAAAAATCAACTCCCGGTGCTGTAATGAAGCACTGGAACTGTGATGACACAAGTAATGATATAGTTTTGCATTTTAATTTATTGCTATGGCTGGAACGAGCAATTGTTTTTCCACTGATTTGATGCCATACATAATTATCTCTTCTTGTGCAAACAGTGATCTTCTTTGAAGATACCATATATTTTAGTGGAACTGCACAAGAAGATGTTGGAAACATTAAACTAATCGAGGAGTATATAGTAAGCATGGCCACCCCCGTAGATAGCAATAGATGGTTCCTGAGAAGTGCTTCATCTGTATGCTCTACACAATCTGCCTCCTGACAAAGGTTGGTACTCGCCCACTGATTTCATCCATATGATTGAGCTTTGTCATCTCTATTGGTGTTGTGCTACTGTTTAGATACTGTCATGAAAAAGTGGTATTGTCCATGGGAAGTGCTTCATCTGTGCTGTTTTAAATATTTCCTTTCCTTTTTTTCGAGCAAACATGGATGCTAGCATTTAGTAATCCTCTTGTCTTTGCACAACAGGATCATCTTCCTCTGAAGAAGAATATGGAGTACGTGAAGTGACTAGTTCCGATTATGCCAGGATGAAGAAGCACTGTCTATCTTCTCATCAGAAGGAGCAGTTGAAGGATGGTTACATTACTCCCCACAAGACCAAACTAACTTCAGCTCAGAAGGACTGACAAATCTCCATTTTTTTGCTGTGATGCGCGAGTACAATGTTGTTCTAGGATTCTTTCTGGTGAGTTCCATTTTTCTAAAAGTGTGCTCTACATGGACCATGTATGTGCCTGTTGAAACTGTCAATTCATAGTACAGTTTGCTTTATACTAATCACTTCTTTGTATTTGTGCAAACAGGGGTGCTCAGCTTGATTTCAACGGGAACTGCACAAAATGTTCATGAATACATCAAATCATTCATTTCCACCACAAGAAAGGAGGTGCCCATAAGTTCAAGGCGTTGCAACATATAAGGGCGAAATCATACAAACTACACGCGAATTTGGTTGATTTTGGTGGAACTGCACACAAAGAACAGCTGGTTTATTTAGCACGTGGTGCCATGTCAATGTCAAAACTGATGGCAAACCCTGCCCATTCCACAATCGTAGGCATTTGATATTTTGGAATGGGACAACTTGTCAAATTTTGCTCATTGATTTTAGCAAGATATGCGTTTGATATTTTCGAATGGGACGCCCTTTGCTGTCAGCAGCGTCGGTCAATTTTTTCTTTATTCTTTAGTTGTGAAGGAAATATTGCCTCTGACATGTGAGTCGCTAAGATGCATAATCATCGATTGTTTTGAATGTTCTCTATGAATTGCCAGGCCTGTGTGTTTGATTGCAATGTACAGAAACACTAAAAAGCTGCTCAAACTCTTTGTACTCCTTTTGTTCCTTTTTACTTTGCACATTGTGAAAGTGCATACTTTTTTGTATAAGATTGGTCAAAGTAGAGATACTTTGACTGCAGACAAAACTTGTATGCAGACTAGAAAGGACCGGAGGGAGTACAAGTGAAACTGCTGCAAACGTGGTGATCACCCTGGGAATAATGCTAGTACGTATTGTTTTGCATGTTCATCCAATGCCAGTGATACAGGAATTCGAACTAATCGAAATAAATTCATTCATACACGGTCAGATTTCATATAAACATGCCGGATTTCATTACATTTCATACATTCTTCAACTAAAAAGTGGTGTTTGTGGCCGCATGCATCTCCCAGATGCAGAGGCCGGGGGTCATCCTCCTTTTCTAAAGAAACTTAAAAAGGGGTGCGCTGGAGGTATAATTAATTAACCGAAGCTACCCACCTATGTCCCGTTGAGCCGAACAGAAGCTTCAGTGACTTTACTGCAGGTGTAGTTGCGTAACTGACAGGTGCACCAGCAGTTAAGTAGAAGCAGTGTTCTTCTCCAGCGCAGCTCTCCGACGCCACGTCGCCGCCAAGAAGCTAGCCGGCCGTCAATGGTCAACCCACCTAGCTTGGCTTCAACCGGAGGGTAGCAGCGGTAGCCTTACTTGGACCCGAACGGTGGCGACCTACCGTGTTCTACTCTTCCTCGTTTTCTGTGTGGCGCGACCTCGTTGGCAGCGGGGCGGGGCCTCGGCGGAGCCGGCGATGTCCTCTGTCTCGTTGCCGTCGGACGGCGCCTCAGCGGAGCGGTGGAAATCCTCCCCCACGTTGCCGGCAGGGTGGGGCCTCGGCTGAGCCGGTGATGTCCTCTGCCTCGTTGTTGGCGGGGAGGGGCCCCGGCGGAGCCGGCGATGTCCTCTGCCTCGTTGTTGACGCCGCGGGGCCTCGGCGGAGCAGGGCGTCGTCGACGCCGGCGGAGTGGGGACTCGTCGAAGCCGGCATTGTCCTCTGCCTCGTCCTCGGTCTCGCCAAACAGCACCTCGCCCGCTTCATCACCCTCTTTTCTAGCCTCTTTGTGGGCGGCCGCAGCCTCCGCCACCCGCATGCGATACCGCTAGCGCTCGAGGCGGCCCTTGCGGGCGGAGCGGTATGAGTCGAGCAGCGCCTCCTGCTCCGCCCGCTCCACGGCGATCTGCTCCTCTGCCTGCAGGTGCTCCTGGAGGAGATGGTGGTTGTAGGTGGCGTCGGCCTGCGCCTCCCGGAATTGCTCCTCACGCATCTGCCTCACCCTATCCATATATTGGGCACGGGCCTCGCCGATGGTCATGGTGCAATGCACCGGCGAGGATGGCACGAAGGAGGGGGTTGGCGCCGGATCGTCGACTACCATGTTCTCCATTGGGACGTCGTCGTCCTCTGGCTGCCTGCCAGCCAGCCGGTCGGTAGCAATGGCTGTCATCTCCTTGTGGTTCGTCGTCCGCCTGCCCCGAAGAGCGCTGGAGCGCGAGGAAGCCATGGTGGGTAGTAGTGGTGTGGACAGGAGAAAGGGAACGGATGCGGATGACTGCGGCTATGGACGGCGCAGCAGTTTATTTTGCTTCCTCCTGGTTTCCAGACATCACGGTCCCACACCAGTTTCAACCTATGTACTCCTTCCTTTCCGGTTTATAGGGCTTATCTCACAATTTTAGTTTTTCCATTTTATAAGGCTCAATTTGGTTGTTTTCCATCACATGTTCAGATTCCAAGGTGCATTAAATCATTGCATGCAAGTATTAAGAGAAAACTGACCAATGCATGTACTTTATGCATGCATGCATTGCAATTAATGCATTGATAAACATAATTTTTTGAGGATAATAAGAGCATTAATTAGGTGCTTTTGCAAAACTACAAAAAAGTATTCCACCACTCGCCATCTACCTTGATTGGTGAGATTTTTGAATTGAGCATTATAAACCGGAAAGGAGGGTGTAGTCAATAAACGAGAGAATTGCACAAGAAGCGGCCGATAGCTGGGACCAAGCAGCGCGAGCAGTATTTGTGTTTTTGAGGTGTGAGCACTACAGAGTTTTTTGATGTTTACCCCAGATATTACTTTTTCTCCTCTGAACAACAACAAAAACATCGCTGCAGGTATTAACTGGGCGGGCTGTGGCCCGTCTAGCCCAGGCCAGATATCCAGCCTAGATATTAATTTTTTTTCAAGCTGAAAATGGCTAGCCCAGCTATTCTTTTTTAGGAATACCCAGGCAAGGTCAAGTTGTTATTCTCCGCCCCGCTGGGCTACAAATCTTTCCTAGCAGGGATGCATTAGGCTTAACAAGAAAATGGGCTTTAAGAAATAATAAATGGGATGTAATTATAAAAAATGGGTAGTAACTATAAAAAATGCACCAAACAGTGATTACTTTATAAAATATTATTTTTGGAATATTGAAAATTTTAATTTCATTAATTGTTGCGAGCGCAATGCTTCATTGGATTTTTACATAATATAAATTTATATTGAAATTGTATTTAATCTGACTAGAAATTTCAGGATAAAAATATTTGGATCCCACCAAAATGTGGGAAATTTTATTGAATTCTGTTTTGAACGGCTGGTTGAAATTGGATGTACTTTTAACAAACTATAAATGGGATGTAGTAAATTCCATTAGAATTCAAAAATGGGCTACACATTCTTACAAATCTCAAATGGGCTATAAGTTCTCTGCCACACACTTTTGGCCTTACTAAGTTGACGCGTCCCCTAAAAAAACAGAGTTGACGCGTATGCAAGGCTTTGTCAACTTATAGTCAACACACGGTTCTAGCAGCAGTGGCCGTTGGATGTCCATCCAATGGATGCCGTGCTTCTTCTTCAATCTCGGATATTCTAGCTTCACCCGCCCAAAAAATGATTCCTCCCCCTGACATCTGGGGCGCAATGTTTCGAAAGCTGACCTGTGGGCCTACTAAGTTGATGTACCAAGGGCTTTGTCAACATAGTCAATATAAAAGATTCTAGCTGCAGTGACTGTACGATGTCCATCCAACGGCCATCGTGCTTCTTCAACCTTTGGTCTTGTTGCTCCAGCCGCCCAAAGCAGCGCCGGTCGTGCCGCCTGCTCCTGCCGAACGTGGCCGGCTGTGCTGCCGCGGAGGCCTCACCGCCCCCTACTACTCCCACCGCTAGCCAGGCCATCCCTCCACTCACCCACACCCCTGTTATTCTGCGGCGACGGCAGCGCAGCCGAAGTGAACCCTCATACTCCTCTTCGCGTGTGCATCCACTGCCGCGTCTTCCTCGGCTCCCTGTCGTCCCCTTCCTAGGCCTCGCCGTCGTCCACCGCCGTGGTGCTCTCGGCGCGGCGTGGTCAACGTGGTCAAGGAACGACTTCCATCGGACGTGCACTGTACGTGGAGAGGCTGACAGTTGGGTCCACGGCAGCCGCAAGGAAGTGCCTCCTTATTACGCGCAAAATAATTGTTCCTCCACCTGACAGCGGGGACCCACCGGATGGGCCATCGTATTTCGTGAAAAAAAATGATTCGCCTCCTGACTGCTGGGACCCATGAGCTACATCTTCGCACGCAAGGAAGTGCGTCCAGGAAAAAAACGAGTCACCCCCCTAACTGCTGGGACCCACCAGCTACATCTTCGCACGCAAGGAAGTGCGTCCGAAAAAAAAACAATTCGTCCCTCGACTGCTGGGACCCACCAACTACACCTTCGCACGCAAGGAAGTGCGTCCGGGCAAAAAAATGATTTGCCCCCCTAACTGCTGGGACCCAGCAGCTACACCTTCGCACGCAAGGAAGTGCATCCAAAAAAACGATTCGCCCCCCTGACTGTTGGGACCCAGCAGCTACACCTTCGCACGCAAGGAAGTGCATCCGAGCAAAAAAAAACCAAAACGATTCCCCCCCTGACTGCTGGGACCCACCAGCTACATCTTCGCAGGCAAGGAAGTGCCTGACAATCGGGACCCACTTGGTCGAAGCATGCGTAGCATTGTCATCCTGGTCGTGAACGTGTACGTACATACTGGTCGATGTAGAGGCGCGCACGTGTCGTAGTAGAGGCGTGCACGTAGCATGTACACGTACGTACAGTGGCCAGGGTGCAAGAAAGAAAATATGGCCACGTATGTGTACATACGGGCGAGGTCTCAAAAGCCTAGTCGCGCATACGTATGGCGAGGGCTCGTGTTCTTGGGGAGGCAACGGAATGCATCATGTTCATGGGGAGGCAACGGAATGCGTCATGTTCATGGGGAGGCAATGGAATGCGTCGTGTTCATCGGGAGGCAACGGAATGCGTCGTGTTCATCGAGAGGCAACAGAACGCGTGGGAGCCAACCGGCTTGGACAGAACAGGCGATGGAAACGAGGCCTGGCGTACCGCAGAACGGAGGAAACAGCCTTGTGTTTGACCGGCCATGTTCGGAACGGGGTCCTGTTGATCGGGAGGGGTGTGGCGCACCGCAAAACGGAGGAAACGGACCTCCTACGGTCGAAACAGGGGTCCTGTTGATCGGGATGGGTGTGGCATACCGCAAAACAGACGAAACGGACTTGTGTTGGAGTGCTACGGTCAAAATGGGGGAGGGGTGTGGCATACCGCAAAACGGGACTCCACGGGATACTGTTCATCTCCACCGTCGACCTCCTCCAGCCTCCACGGGCTACCGTCGACCTCCTCCAGCCTCCACGGGCTCCTGTTCATCTAGCCTCCACCGCGCGCTACTCCACCGGCTACTGTTCAACCACCCCTCCACAGGCACCCCTCCACCATCTACTGTTCATCCAGCCCTCCACACCACGGGGTCCTGTTCAACCACCCCTCCACGGCCACCCCTCCACCGTCTACTGTTCATCCAGCCCTCCACACCACGGGTTCCTG
>NC_041385.1:579158979-579179059 GCF_002162155.2 Triticum dicoccoides
CTTCAGTTAGCAGCAGTAGCGAAGGAATCGCTCCATCGGGTTCACTTAACAGCCATCGATCGATCCCTCGAGTTCAGTAATGCGTAGCCTGTAGTGCAATCGCTCGAGTTTAGTTAGAGCCCAACGGCTCGCTCGGGTTCAGTTAGAGCCAACACCTCGCACACACGCACGTACGTACTAGAGAAACACGCATCGCTCGGCCCCCGACCTCCCACCGTAACCGGCAACTCCCCGAAATTTTCCTACCCCTCGCTTCTACCACAGTTTTTTTCCTCATGGACGGCCCAAAGAATGTCATGCAGCTGCGTCTCCGGCCTGCCCAGGACGAAAAGCCCATTCTCTTTCATGATTTTTTGTCATAGAAGTAGGATCCCACCACATCTAAGATGATACCGGGTTCTGTCACAATTATCGTCATAGAAGTGTCATATGTATGACAGAATTTTTTTCCGTTCGGACCAAAATGTCACGGATGTGTCTTTTTTTGTAGTGATAGTAGTAGCTTTGGTGGAGGAAGAGGCGCTACTACTAAGTATTTTAGCTGTAGCGCTTGTTTAGAAACGCGCTACTGTTAAATAATAGCTGTAGCGCCCTAGCAGTAGTGCGGGTGCCCGCGCTACTGGTATGTAAAAAACCAGCGCCACTAGTATGCTTTTCTCTAGTAGTGAAGCCTTGAAACAAACAAAGCCCTCCTGAAGCACTCCTTCTCCAATGCCTGCCCTTTTAATTTGTACTTAACTCTATGCTTGTCAATATCTACAACAATCCCTAGACTACCCGTCCCCACTTCAACTTTGAAGGTGTAAAGCAACTGAAAACTCTCATTCGATGGACCATTAATCCTATTAAGAGCCCTTTCCTTAGCATAGAAAATCCTCATGTACTGTATATTAATCTTGTACTTCTCAAATAGCTTCCCATGGAGTCCTGTTGGACCAATTTTTGGTATTTCCCTCACCCAATCCAAGATTGCATCTGCCACACACCTAGTCTTTGCAAGCTTAGATTTGTCCTTTCCCCCTCCCCCTCCAGGTGGGCAAGTGTGCCAATGTGGGTTGCTTTTTATCTGAAACATAATGAAAAATGATGTCAAATACAATTAAGAGACAATACACATGATCTGAATATAGAATGGATAAATAATCTGATAAAAAGATTCAGTTGTAATACCTGAATCAATTTGCTCTTTAGCATAGTGGATGCATGCAACCTCCACCTATACCTATCATAAGGGCAATGAACAGTGAATCTTCCTGGCTCACTCCTATCAACCTCATAAGAGTTTTCAATGAGAATGCAATATGTAGTCACTGCATTACGACAGTCCACCATCGATTTGAATACGGTTCTGGAGTAAGGTCAGGATTCTCCTCGTTCTAGTCAATTGTTGGCATGTCCTCACCATCGTATTCTTGTAAAAGTAAGGAGTTGATGTTCTCCTCCCTCTCTTCATCGTCAGTGTCATCAAATCTAGCATAGTTGCTAGGCTCCTCTGGATATTCATCTTCCACTTCCTGTTGACTGACTCTATATAGCAGTTCAGGGAATAGAATCTCATCCTCATCATCATGTCGAGGCACTTCCTTGTCAGGCTCTGCCTCTACTTCTACATCAGGTGCATAAAGGGAGAGGAGAAGTGGCAGAATTAGTGGCAGCCGACATGTTGTGTCTTTTAGAACCACTAGGTTTACTTGGTCTCGGCCTACAAGGAGTGTGAGGACACTCGCTATTAGGAGAGACAGATGATATCTGAACACCCTTCGGGATACGTTGTTTGCATGCCCGAAGCACACTGATATGGATTTTATCGAAATGACTGTTAGCATTCAAACTAAATAGCAATCCCAGATGCTCATCACAAGTTAATGGGACAAATCTCTGCTCGCTACTGTTGAAATATCTCAGTTCAACAACATCGGCAGGGCTCCACGGATACTTACAACAGAGTGCCTCATGGAAATCTGTGAATGAAACACTGGTTTCTACCACTTTAGGATAGAAAAATCCGGAAATCATACATGGTTTAGTTCCATGCAGCTCACTAGTTTCCATTCTAACCGTCAGCCGAAAAGAAAGTGCAGGATCAACCCTATACGATTGAAATAAGATAAAGGGCACATTTAGGCCGAAATTTTTTCCAGATATATTGCATTGATTCACGCCAACGGTGGTCAAATATAGCCTAATTTACGGATCTCCTAATCAATTTGAGAGGAAAACAATGCTTACCCAGGTGGAATCCATGAATTATCAGCCTCTGATTCAACCCAATCATCTCCACGGTCGATGGGCCGGACGGGGTGCCCCCCGCCCCCTCCCAACATCGCTTCCTAATCCTATATGGGGAGAGAGGGTAGATGCAACAGAGGCGGCATGACTGCGGCGAAGGAGGCACGACGGTGGCAGAGGCGGAACGACGATGGTGGAGGGGGCGGCACAACAGCGACGGAGGGGGCGGCACAGAAGCGACTGGATCTGATTCAGGTCACAGTGAGTGTCAGTTTCGCGGCCCCACTGGTTAGCACGTAACAATCAAAATGTGTACTCTGCCCTACACGGCCCCACTCGTCAGAGTTAACGGTCAAGCCATTGACCCGATGGCAACGTCCGCTGTGACCAGTTCTGAGGGTTGCGGGCAAGGGAGTGGGGAACAGTGAGAAAAAGTTAAGAGCATGGGGATGAATGAGTAGAACTAAGGAACCAAGGGCACAGAAATAAAAAATCCTTATCTATACTAGACACTGACAACATCAAAAAATTCCAATGTTAACAAAAAAAACAAAAATATATCTTTAATCTCATATGATAATAGCAAGAAATTCCTAGCCACACGCACATGCTTACACAATATTATCTTAGTTTTGCCTTTGATTTGCACCATAATTGTGTATATATGTTGCCACACATTATTGTTGAATATAAGAGTAACTAAACTACTATTTATTTCTTCCATTCATTTTTATTTGGGAAGTTGTTGATTCAGAATGGTGAAAAAGGTTGTAGTGTATATGTGACACAATGGAATTATATCGTTCAATCATGAAAGAACTGAAGGTGTAGAATTTGTCATATTAATTAGTTCCTAACAATTTAAATAATTATATTATTTCTTCACACTTTAAGGATTGTGGTTTTTCCCCAAGAAACTCTTTTTCTATTTTTGTTTCTTATGTTTCTTGCAAAGGTACATTAACTTCCCCTCTTTTTTCATGCAGATGCCAAGAACTTGAGGGGAGCTGTTTCTCACAGGAGGGAGTAGGTTGAGATCTCACTATTTGCTTCAACCAAGAGATTTGAAGAGTTCCAAAAGGTAATTTTGGGGCAAATTGCAGTGCATATTCTCATTGTATCAGAATCTTAGTCGCAATCTCCTGTATCATCTGAGCTTCTGCTTCCTCTCCATTTATTCACTATATCTATATGCCTTGCTGATGCTCATTTCCATCACTGTAGGATAATGAGATGTTGAAGCAGTAGAGTGAATCAATGACACTGCAGTGCAATTGCACCGCTCCATTGAATATTACTCAGGAATACAGACATTTCTAGCAGATTAGTTCTATTTTTCCTTTTCATTTTTCTTATTATCGGAGTGAGGACATGTAGAATGAGGAACAGTGTGATAGTAGAATCAGGAATAAGGACATTTCCATCACTATTGTGTTTTCTCGGAATTGTATGCATAAAATGGAATTGGTCGATTTTTAAAAAAATCCTAAATAGGTAGTAGTAGCGTGGGAACAAAATTGGGTGCTACTAGAATTTAGGATACTAGTAGCATTGGTATTATAGAGGCGGTACTACTATTTCGTTAGTAGTAGTGCGGGTCTGTAATAGTAGTAGCGTGGATGGAACCTGCGCTACTACTAACAAACTTAGTAGTAGTGTGGGTAGTACCGCGCTACTACTAACCATTTAGTTGTAGCGCGATAGTAGTAGCGCGGGTACCCACGCTACTAGTAGGCAGTTTTCCAGCGCTAGTACTCGCCATTTTCCTAGTAGTGACCTATTGTATATCACTATATTTTTTACATTAGCATGTATTTTGTTAAACGGTGTGCATCCAACCTTTATCTGATCTAAATTTGCTTGTAGCAAACTGTATAATTAAAGGTGACAATGTTTATTTTTGCAAGGAAAACTGCCTGGTAGTTTTGCATACTGAGCTGCATGAGTGTACTATCTCATATCATGCACATTACTAAATTATAGTGTTGTGGTCTGGTTGCCCAATCATTGATTGTGTCAATGTTGCTTTCCTATTACCTTACATGGCTGATGATAGCTGTGCCATATTGTGTTAATTTGGTGTAGCCTGGTGTGGTCTGGTTGCCCAAACGTTCATTGTGTCAATGTTGCTTTCCTATTATCTGACCTGGCCAATGATAGCAATGCTAGTGTGTTAATTTGGTGCAGGCTACTGAAGATAACAAGACAAACTCTGAAAACAGCAAGGCAACCCCATTGTTTCTTTCCAATAAATCTAGGACAGGTAATATGGCAATAACTCTTGATTAATCTGTTCGGTTCCCTCCTAATTTAGGTTATGATGCAGTGGTCGAGACACTCTCCACTATCAATAATGCAAGCCTGCCAAAATCGCCATCTGAATCTGTTCAGTTTCCACTGTCTCAAATCCAATGGAAAAATGTATGTTCATGAACCAATTACTGGCTGAAGCAATGTTGGTGCAACAAACCCTGGGTCTGTCACCCAGGCTATGCACAGGCACGAGAACAAGATTGAAGCACCAGCCCAAGTTAGAGTACAAGAAGCCAAGGGATTCGTAGGACCAGCATACAGATCAGAGAGACCAAGAATGAGCCAAGGAAGCATAATCCACCAAGAGAGAGGCCTCCCTTGCCGGGCAGGCGAGCCCGGCAAGGGGTGAGGCCACCACCAGAAGCAGACAACCAAGGCACCCCGGCAGGGCCTGCCGGGGCTCGCGGAGGAAGAACCGCCTCACCAACCACTCCACCATGACCCAGGTCATCGATCAGTGCGGTCTCAAGATGCAAAGTGATTCAGTGGCAGCTGAGGGAGTCCTAGATTAAGGGGTCCTCTGGCGTTCGGACTATGTAACATGGACCGGACTAATGGGCTATGAAGGTACAAGACAGAAGACTTCTTCCCGTGTCCGGGTGGGACTCTCCTTTGTGTGGATGGCTAGCTTGGCGTTCGGATATGTAGATTCCTTCCTTCGTAAACCGACTCTATACAACCCTAGGCCCCTTCGGTGTCTATATAAACCGGAGGGTTTATTCCGTAGAGGCAATCATAATCATACAGGCTAGACATCTAGGGTTTAGCCATTACGATATTGTGGTAGATCAACTCTTGTAATGCTCATATTCATCAATATCAATCAAGCAGGAAGTATGGTATTACGTCCATCAAGAGGGCCCGAACCTGGGTAAACATCGACCCTAGATGCGTAGTTCGGGACCCCATACCCGAGATCCGCCGGTTTTGACACCGACATTGGTGCTTTCATTGAGAGTTCCGCTGCATCGTCACCAGAAGGTTTGATGGCTCCATCAATCATCTACAACAGTGCTGCCATGGGGGAGGTTTTCCTCCCCGGTCATCTCTTTGTGTTCGGCGGCTTCGCACTGCGGGCAACTCGCTTGGCCATCTAGAGCAGATCAGCAGCTACGCCCCAGGTCACCAGATTAGTTTTGGAAATCCGGACTATGTCGCTGATATCCGAGGAGACATGATCTTCCAAGGGTTCACGGCCCCAACCTCCGCTCCGGTCTTAGATCCGGAGCGCATCGCCAGGTCCGAAGACGGGATCACTGACACCGCCGGACTATCTGCGGCCACTAATCCTAGCACGGGAGAGCCGGAGGAGGTTGTGTCACTAGCAATCATCATGAATACGGACTCTTCTCCGGACACTGGCTCGGGACCCTCAGAGTTAGCATCGTGTGAGCTCGGCCAAGGAGTTTCTTTCCAGCCGCACTCCACGGATTTTCTCCTCCCTGGCCAACTCTCGCCTTTAAGCAAGGCTCTAGACTTGATGCGATCCCTCATCATTACTGAGGAGCAATGTCCGAACTATGCCCAGCCCGGACTAGGGGCTGAGAGCGGGGAATTTTACATCCCACCCACCACCCACTTAATAGCCACTGTCGAGGACTTGACTGACATGCTCGACTACGGCTCCAAAGACATCGACGGTATGGACGACGACGCCGGAAAGGAACAGGCCGTAAACCTGCCGTTCACTGGACGCTGGACGGCCACCTCTTCGTATGACGTATACATGGTGGATACACCCAAAACAAGTAACGGCGATGACAAAGAAGATCCTGTCAAGGAGAAACCTCCTAAGATACAGCCAACGCGCCGATGTCAGCGGCGCCGCTCTAAATCACACCGTGGAAAAGACAGCAATACCGCCAAATGAGAAAACAATATTCCGGACGATGCCGAAGACAAAGAAGACCCCGCCGGGCCAACTTTCAAATAGGACAATCGGGAAGATGGGAAAGTTATCCCTGACGAACAGGCCGTGAACCAAGACTCGGAGGAAATTAATTATCTCCCACTCTCCGAGGATGAGGTGAGCCTCGGTGACGAAGATTTTATCATACCTGAGGAACCTCTCGAGCAGGAGCGCTTTAAGCGTCGGCTAATTGCCACTGCAAGGAGCCTCAGAAAGAAGCAGCAGCAGCTTCAGGCTGATCAAGATCTACTCAACGATAGATGAACTAATGTCCTGGAAGCCGAGGAATACGGCCTCGAGCGCCCAACCAAAAGTTACCCAAAGCATAAACTGCTACCCCAATTCAACGACGAGGCCCTCGAGCCTGCGCCATCAGCATGTAATGCGGCTAACCGACCACCTCGTGGCTGGGACAAAATGGCAACTCAAGCCGAACACTAGCCCACACTTCCTCGCCATAAAGGTAGAGATGTAACAGCTTGGGGATATACATATGACCTGCGGCAGGACCTGGACAGTAGAGCAGGTCATACCAGATCGATCTATGGATCACGGGGGCGTGCCCCAACGCACGACGACGGTTATCTAGCCGGACGTGACAAGCATAAGCACGTCCGGGCCGAAAACCGCAGGCAGACTCCATCCGAGCTACATCGCGACGTGGCCTGATATAGAGGCGCCGCACACCCCCTCTGCTTCACTGATGAAGTAATGGAGCATGAATTTCTAGAAGGGTTTAAACATGAGAATATCAAATCATATGATGGAACAACAGATCTTGTGGTATGGGTTGAGGATTTTCTTCTCCATGTACATATGGCCCGCGGTGATGATCTTCATGCCATAGAATACCTCCCGCTAAAACTCAAGGGACCAGCTCGGCACTGGTTGAATAGCCTGCCTGAAAACTCCATTGGCAGCTGGGAGGACTTGGAAGATGCCTTCCGCGGTAACTTCCAAGGTACATACGTCCGACCTCCGGATGCCGATGACTTAAGTCACATAGTGCAACAGCCCGGAGTGCCAGCCAGGAAATTCTGGACTAGGCTCTTAACTAAAAATAACCAAATCATCGACTGTCTGGATGCCAAAGCCCTAGCGGCCTTTAAACATAGCATCCGCGATGAATGGCTCACCCGACACCTCGGCCAGGGAAAGGAAAAGTCTATGGCAGCCCTCACGACACTCATTACCTGGTTTTGCACGGGTGAAGATAGTTGGCTAGCCCGTAGCAATAATAATTCAAGCGAACCTGGTACCTCCGAAGCCAGAAATAGCAACGGTAGGTCCCGGCGCAACAGGCACAAGCGTCGAAACAACAGTGACAATACCGATGACATGGCGGTCAACGCCAGATTCAGTGGCTCCAAATCCGGCCAGCGGAAGAAGCCATTTAATAAGAACAATCCGGGCTCATCCACCTTGGAACGCATACTCGATCGTCCATGTCAGATCCACGGCACCCCCGATAAACCAGCCAATCATACCAACAGAAGTTGTTGGGTCTTTAAACTGGCCGGCAAGTTAAATGCCGAGAACAAGGAGAAGGGGTCGTAGAGTGAGGATGACGGCGAGGAGCCCCGTCCGCCAAACACAAGGGGACAAAAGAAGTTTCCCCTCAGGTTAAAATGGTGAACATGATATACGTTACCCATATCCCCAAGAGAGAGCGCAAACGTGCGCTCACGGACATCTACGCGATAGAGCCAGTTGCCCCAAAATTCAACCGATGGTCGTCCTTCCCAATCACTTTCGATCGCAGGGACCATCCGACCAGTATCCGTGAGGGCGGTTCAGCGCACTGGTCCTTGATCAAATAATCGATGGATTCCACCTCACGCGAGTCCTCATGGATGTCTGCAGCAGCCTCAACCTACTCTATCACGATACAGTCCTGCAAGATGGGCATCAATCCGTCAAGGATCAAGCCCACAAAAACTACCTTTAAAGGAGTAATACCAGGTGTAGAGGCCCGCTGCACGGACTCAATTACAATGGAAGTCATCTTCGGATCTCAGGACAACCTCCAAAGCGAGGACTTGATCTTCGGTATCATCCCCTTCCATAGTGGCTATCACGCACTGCTCGGATGAACTGCATTTGCTTGATTCAATGTGGCACCACACTATGCTTATCTCAAACTCAAGATGCCCGGACCACGCGGCGTCATAATAGTAAATGGAAACACGAAACGCTCCCTCCGTACCGAGGAGCACACCGTGGCCCTGGCAGCAGAAGAACAGAGCGGCCTTGTCAAGCAGAACCTAAATTCGGCGGCCAAGCTCCCGGACACTGTCAAACGAGTCTAGACTACTCTGCAGCGGGATAGTCCAGCTTGTCAGGAGCTCGACTAGCAATTCGGCCTCCATCTCAGACTCGACGAAATGGCGACATACATATCGCGCGTACATAACTACACACTGAAAATACCATGGGCATAGACGGAGGCGTAACTTGATTGTGGTCCACCATACGGCTCACACACATACTTTTACTTTTCCTTTTTAACATTTTTCATGGTCTCTTTTTCACGGGCCTCTCCCGGTGGCCTGATCATCGGTCCTTTTGAAGGATAGATATACCAAAGGCGGCAAGCAGTACAGACATGTGGGGGAATCTCTAGATGTTTTCTTGACGATCATTCTACCTGTTTTTCAGGACCCGCACGCGGCTCCCGCTCGGTCTTGGCATGTTAAATAGCTAGGTTGCTTGTTGCACCATTTGTACAAATATGCTTTGACGTATTAATCAAATTATAATGGAAACAGTTTACGGCCCAGTTTATGCGGCACTAGCTTACTACTTCATTTTATTTTGCTATTCTTATCGATTGCACCCGTACACTTTGGTACGCTTTCAATTCACCAGGGGCTTCATTGTGCTCCGTACTATGGCAACAAACTCCGAACACTTTTTACAGTATAGTTCGGCAACCAGAATTTTAGCATTATATGCATCGGCTCCGAATCATGTCTTTGGTCAATAGTTGGGTTGCCCGGCTCCTGTGCTTGCTACCTTACGTTCCGTCCTATCAGCTAGGGCACTAAAGGGAGAACAACTGCGATTGTGTTTTTGGTTTATCTGAGAAAACATCTCAGTAGAGAAAGCCGAAAACTGACTGTCATGATGCGGCGAGAGCTGGTCAGCTATTCGGAGGTTAAAAATCTTTTGTGACTTTTTCTGCATTATGCGATGAATCGGCCTCCATCCGATCTGGTGTTTAGAGCACCCTAGTCCGGATTAAATACTAACTAGGGGTTGCGCCTACATTTTTATCAAACTCCTATGACTAAGTGAGAGTGATAAAGCCACATAGTCTGATTGCCTTGTTCGTTGCGCTAAACACCTCCTTCAAGGACCAAACACTTGGATCAAGAGTGTTTAGATTCATCCCAAACACTCCCGTACTACCTACATGGGGGCTGAAGCCAACGACTAGAAGACTTTCAGATTTAACAAAACGGCCGCACAGGAGGTAAAATTTTAAAGCAACAAACATTATATTACATAGCAACTTTGTTTCATAATACAGGAAGGGATAACCCGAATGACTTTATTCAAAGATAATGTCTTTGGAGGACTGGCCCTCTTCAATGCCGGATCCCTTCAGGACATCATCAAAAGACCGCTCGGGTGTGTGGTGCTCCTTGCCCGCGGGCGGTCTATCGGTCGCAACCTTGACGGCGTCGATCTTCGCCCACTGCACCTTGACGTGGGCGAAGGACATCCGCACACCTTCGATGCGACCGACCTCTTGATGGCATCAAGCCGAGGGCAGGCATTGACCAGCCGCTTCACAAGCCCGAAGTAGCTGATGGGTATGACTTTAGTAGGCCATAGACGGATTATTAAATCCTTCATGGCCAATTCGGCCGTCCTATGCAGTTCGGTCAGTTGTTTCAGCTGATCGCTAAAGGGCACCGGATGCTCTGGCGCAAGGTATTGCGACCAGAACAGCTTCTCCATTGAGCTCCCTTCTTCGGCTTGGACGAACTCTGTAGCGTCAGCAACATTGTGCGGCAGATCAGCAAACGCCCCTGGAGAACTCCAAATCCTGGTCAGTAAGAGGAACCTTTTCTTCACATACTTGTTCTACATAATAAAGGCCTTACCCGCCGTGATTTTTCTGGCCTCCTGGATTTCCTGGAGGGCGCCCTGGGCTTCAACCCGGGCATCGTGTGCACTTTGGCGGGCCTTGGCAAGTTCGGACTCTTGATCCGCAATATTGCGCTCCAAAGACTCGCATTTCTACACGGTGTCTTGGAGCTCCTGCTGGACCTCACCGACCCTGGCCTCGTGTTTTTTGCGACTGGCTTGTTCTTTTGCCGCTCTCTCCTGGGCTTCGGCTAGAGCCTTCTTGAGGGTCTCCACCTCGATCGCCGCTCCTACAAAATATCATGGCCGTATTGTCAATACAAATCATTCATCCTTTTTGAATCTACACAAGGTCATTACATACCTTGATTATCCTCTAGCTGTTTTTTCATACGACCGAGCTCTTCCTCGGTCCGCTCTAGCCTCTGCTTCAGTTCGGAGACTTCGGCAGAATGAGAGGCCACAGCCAGCAAAGATGCCTGCTTGTTCACATAGACATGTATGGTTAGTCTCCTGCGAATATTATTTGGTCCTCTCTCCGGCTTTTCTTTTCGAACACCGGACAGTGTCTCAGGGGCTACTATCTATACTATGACATTCCTTTTACATAAATTGCGTTTCTTACCTCAAAGCCTGTTAGAAGGCTGGTGCAAGCTTCGGTTAGTCCGCTCTTCGCGGACTGAATCCTCTCAACCACCATGCCCATGAGGGTTCAGTGTTCCTCCATGATGGAAGCGCTTCGCAACGCTTCCAGTAGAGTATCCGGTGCCTCTGGATGGACAGATGTCACCGGCGGAATAGGCGCACCTCCTTCTTTCGAAGGAGGCTGCTTGCCTGATTCCGGAGCCATATGGGCCTCCGGAATTGTATTCGGCCGGGGGGGGGCCGAATTGGATATGGCCCCCATCACCAGTCTCCATGGGGATTTGCTCCCCCATGTGTCCGTAAACCGAGGTTTTACCCTCTGGCACTGCCCTAACGGCCTCCTGCATCTCTCCCTGGTCTGGGGAGGTCCTTCAGGATAGCACCTCAATGTCATCCGTGGCCTTGGGAGAAGTAGCCACTGAAAGGGACCTGCTATCCATCACCTTCGGATCCAGGGAATTCCCTGAATATGAGGATCGCTGGAGGTCGGAATGAGCCAGACTGCAGCGCGTGATTCAACATTTTAAAACCATGAAGTAAAGGAGCTGGATATATGTGTGCGTCTTTGGGTACTTACGATTCGGCCAGGGGCTTATCCCTGGGGTGCCACTAGGAGCTGCTGTCGATGTCTGATGCGAACCCTCCCCTTCTTGGACGCTTCTGCCTCCAGGTGCATGGAGGCCGCCCTTTTCTTCCTCTCCCCCTCTGGGGAAGAGTTTCTCTCCTCCTCCTAGTCGTCATCCTCGGTGGGGGAGGAGTGGGTCTTGGCGTCTTCGGACGTCACGTTCGGAGTGCCCTTACGGCGGAGGCCACTCCTGGTCTCCTTAGCCTTCTTCTTGGCCTTCTTCTCCGGCGCTTTGTAGGGCGCCGAAACCAGCATCTTCGTCAAAAGAGGGATTGCCGGGTCTTCGGGCAGCGGAGCCAGACACTGAATCCGCTCCACCTTCTTTGCCCAGCCGTGAAAAAAAATAGGGAAGCTTAGACATCCTCCTTGAGTATACAAGTAAAGGATACACCTTGAAATACGAAAGACTTACCGGACTGGGGGGATGGGCCAGGTCGTGCCCACAGTCCTCGGTCGTCACCAGCCATGTCTCGTTGGCCTTAAAGAGCACCTTCCAGATGTCTTCGTGCGTAGTGCCGAAGAACTGTTGCAAGGTTTGGTGCTTGGCCGGATCGAACTCCCACAGATGGCAAGTCTGGCTTTGGCATGGAAGGATCCGGCGAACAAGCATCACCTGGATCACATTGACGAGCTGGATGTTCTTGTCTACCATGCTCCTGATGCGCGTCTGAAGCACTGTCAGCTTGTCCGATGAAGACCAGTCCAGGCCCTTCTCTAGCCAGGAGGTGAGCCGCATCGGAGCTCCGGACTGGAACTCGGGAGCCGCGGCCTAGGTGGCGTTGCGAGGTTCTGTGACGTAGAACCACTATTGTTGCCACCCTTTGACGGTCTCCACGAAGGTACCTTTGGGCCATGTGACGTTGGGCATCTTGCTCACCATGGCGCCCCCACACTCCGTGTGTTGACCACCCACCACCTTCGGCTTCAAATTGAAGATCTTTAACCACAATCTGAAGTGGGGAGGGATGCGGAGGAAGGCCTCACACACGACAATGAATGCCGAGATGTTGAGGAAGGAGTTGGGGGCCAGATCATGGAAATCCAGCCCGTAGTAGAACATGAGTCCGCGGACGAATGGGTGGAGAGGGAATCCCAATCCACGGACGAAGTGGGGGATGAAAAGCACCCTCTCATGGGGCTCCGGGGTGGGGATGATTTTCCCCTTTGCTGGCAGCCGGTGGGCGATTTGCTGGGCGAGGTACCCGGCCTCTCGGAGCTGGGTGATGTCCTTCTCCTTGACGGAGGAGACAACCCACTTGCCCTGTGCTCCAGATCCGCACATGGTCGGAGTGCCTTTTTGAGGCGGGGAGAATGAGAGCTTGGGCGCTGGAGCTCGAGAATGGATGGGTAGAGAGAGAGAAGGCATGGGTGAAAGGGGGTGAATCCTTATCTCCTTATAAGGCAGCGAATATCAAGTGCCTCCCCACTCGCCTTAAAACTCGCCCACTCCCCAAGGGTCGTGCAGACGGCTGCTACGTCTTGAGCTTGCGTTGGTTTTCCTTGAAGTGGAAAGGGTGATGCAGCAATAGTAGCGTAAGTATTTCCCCTTAGTTTTTGAGAACCAAGGTATCAATCCAGTAGGAGGCTCCTCAAAAGTCTCATGCACCTACACAAACAAACAAAGAACTCGCAACCAACACAATAAAGGGGTTGTCAATCCCTTCACGGCCACTTGTGAAAGTGAGATCTGATAGAGATAATATGATAAGATAAATATATTTTTGGTATTTTATAATATAGATGCAAAAAGTAAAGATGCAAATAAAAGTAAATTGAAAGCTTATATGATAAAAGATAGACCCCGGGGGGGCATAGGTTTCACTAGTGGCTTCTCTCAAGATAGCATAAGTATTACGATGGGTGAACAAATTACTGTCGAGCAATTGATATAAAAGAGAATAATTATGAGATTATCTAGGCATGATCATGTATATAGGCATCACGTCCGTGACAAGTAGACCAACTCCTGCCTGCATCTACTACTATTACTCCACACATCGACCGGCTCCTGCCTGCATCTAGAGTATTAAGTTCATAAAGAACAGAGTAACGCATTAAGAAAGATGACATGATGTAGAGGGATAAACTCAAGCAATATGATATAAACCCCATCTTTTTATCCTCGATGGCAACAATACAATACATGCCTTGCTACCCCTGCTGTCACTGGGAAAGGACACCGCAAGATTGAACCCAAAGCTAAGCACTTCTCCCATGGCAAGAAAGATCAATCTAGTAGGCCAAACCAAACTGATAATTCGAAGAGACTTGCAAAGTTAACTCAATTATACATAAAAGAATTCAGAGGATATTCAAATATTTCTCATAGATAAACTTGATCATAAACCCACAATTCATTGGATCTCGACAAACACACTGCAAAAAGAGTTTACATCGAATAGATCTCCACAAGAGAGGGGGAGAACATTGTATTGAGATCCAAAAAGAGAGAAGAAGCCATCTAGTTAATAACTATGGACCCGAAGGTCTGTGGTAAACTACTCACAACTCATCGGAGGGGCTATGGTGTTGATGTAGAAGCCCTCCATGGTCGATTCCCCCTCCGGTGGAGCACCGACGAAGGCTCCAAGACGGGATCTCGCGGATACAGAAGGTTACGGCGGTGGAAGTTGTGCTTTGTTGGCTCCCTGGATGTTTTCGGGGTACATAGGTATATATAGGAGGAAGAAGTACGTCGGTGGCCGCCTGTGGGGCCCAGGAGATAGAGGGCGCGCCCAGAGGGGGTGGGTGCGCCCTCCTGTCTCCTGGTCGGCTCGCAAGCCTCTTGACTTGCACTCCAAGTTCTCCAGATCATGTTCGTTCCAAAAAATCACGCTCCCAAAGGTTTCATTCCGTTTGGACTCCGTTTGATATTCCTTTTCTCCAAAATACTGAAATAGGCAAAAAACAGCAATACGGGCTGGGCCTCCGGTTAGTAGCTTAGTCCCAAAAATGATATAAATGTGTAAAATAAAACCCATAAACATCCAAAAGGGGTAATATAATAGCATGGAACAATCAAAAATTATAGATACGTTGGAGACGTATCAAGCATCCCCAAGCTTAATTCCTGCTCGTCCTCGAGTAGGTAAATGATAAAAACAGAATTTTTGATGTGGAATGCTGCCTAGCATAATTCTCAATGTAATTTTCTTTATTGTGGCATCAATGTTCAGATCCAAATGATTCAATAAAAGTTCATATTGATAAAAGAAATAGTAACACTTCAAGCATACTAATCAAAGCAATCATGTCTTCTCAAAATAACATGGCAAAAGAAAGTTCATCCCTACAAAATCATATAGTTAGGCTATGCTTCATTTTCGTCACACAAAGATGTTCCCAAATTCTACACCCCTGATGAAAAGCCAAGCAATTGTTTAGTACTTAATAATCTCAAACTTTTTCAACTTTCACGCAATACATGAGCGTGAGCCATGCATATAGCACTATGGGTGGAATAGAATATGATGATGGGGATTGTGTGGAGAAGACAAAAAAGGAGAAAGTCTTGATAATCCCCAAGTTCAGGGAATCATCGTAGCAATTCCCAAAGGTGGAAGTGATAAGTATGGAGTGTCGAACCCACAAGGATCTAAAGGTAAGATCAATATTCTCTCAAGCCCTATCTTCCACTGATACGACTCTACGTGCACCGAACGTTTGCTTCCAACTAGAAACAAGAAATAAAACCGTGTTGTGGGTATAAAGAGGATAACTTTGTATGATATCGGAGAGCTAAAATATAAAAGTAGGTGCTGTTATCATAAAGTTAGAATATATTACTCCCTCCATTCCTAAATATAGGGTGTATAGTTTTTGGCATGGAAATTAAAGAACGCACGTGGGGGGGGGGGAATTTCACAAGTTTTGGGCCTGATTGCACCTGACTAATTGACATGAGAAAATAGAGGAGCTTGACCTATATAAGGAAATGTAATCAAATCCCTTAAAAAATTATTCAAACAACTGGTGAAATGCAATACACCTTATATTTTGGACTTTTCTGAAAAATCTATACACCTTATATCAAGGAACGGAGGGAGTACTAAATAATATAAATACCGAGTGTGGAATAATGGTGGATCGGTGTGCGGAATTGTCCTAAGCAATTGTTAACAAGATCGATAGTCGTCATTGCAATTTCATATGAGGGAGGGGCATAAACTAACATACTTTTTCTACATGGATCGTATGCTCTTATGATTGGAAACTCTAGCAAGCATCCGCAAATACTAAAAGATTCATTAAGGTAAAACCCAACCATAGCATTAAAGCATCAAGTCCCCTTTTATCCGATACACAACAACCCCCTTACTCGGGTTTAAGCTTCTGTCACTCTAGCAACCCACTATAAGCGAATCATGAACGTATTGCAACACCTTACAGCGGGAATCCCTCGCGCTTGCGCGACACGGAGGGCACCATAGGACAGCACCAAAATAAAACATACAACTCGTAGCAATCTAGATCATCAATCAACTCAAAGACAAAAGATATCTACTCAAAACATCATAGGATGGCAACACATCATTAGATCATAATATGTGGCATAAAGCACCATGTTCTAGTAGGGATTACAGTGGGGTGTGGGAGAGTGGACCGCGTAAAAGAGATGAGGATGGTGATGATGATGGTGATGTTGATGAAGACGATCACTGCGGCGATGATTCCCCTCCCGATGGCACTCTGGTGCCACCAAGAGAGAGGAGGAGAGGTTCTCCCCCTTGTGCTTCCTCCTCCATGGCTTTCCCCCTCTGGTCCTTGGCCTTCATGGCGATGATGGCCCCTCCGAGATCCTCCTCCATGGCCTCCGGTGATGATGGCCCCCTCCGGCAGGGTGCCGGAGAGGGCCTAGATTGATTTCTCGTGGCTACAGAGGCTTGCGGCGGGGAACTTCTTATCACTACAAAAAAAAGACACATCCGTTACATTTTGGGCCGAACGAAATTTTTTTCTGTCATTCATATGACACTTCTATGACGATAATTGTGACAGAACCCGGTATCATCATAGATGTGGTGGGATCCTACTTATATGACAAGAAATCATGACAGAAAATGGGCTTTTCATCCTGGGCGGGCCGAAGACGCAGCTGCATGACATTCTTTGGGCCGTCCATGACGGAAAAAACCGTGGTAGAAGCGAGGGGTAGGAAAATTTCGGGGAGTTGCCGGTTACGGTGGGAGGTCGGGGGCCGAGCGATGCGCGTTTCTCTAGTACGTACGTGCTTGTGTGCGAGGCATTGGCTCTAACTAAACCTGAGCGAGGCATTGGGCTCTAACTGAACCCGAGCGATTGCACTACAGGCTATGCGTTACTGAACCTGAGGGATTGATCGATGGCTGTTAACTGAACCCAATGGAGCGATTCCTTCGCTACTGCTGCTAACTGAAGTCGATCGATTTGGATGAACAGTGAGCGTTGCAGGGGGGGTGGATGAACAGTGAGCGGTGGCGTTGCCTCTGGATGAACAGGAACCCATGGTGTGGAGGGCTGAATGAACAGTAGATGGTGGAGGGGTGGCCGTGGAGGGGTGGTTGAACAGGACCCCGTGGTGTGGAGGGCTGGATGAACAGTAGACGGTGGAGGGGTGCCCGTGGAGGGTGGTTGAACAGTAGCCGGTGGAGTAGCGCACGGTGGAGGCTGGATGAACAGGAGCCCATGGAGGCTGGAGGAGGTCGACGGTAGCCCGTGGAGGCTGGAGGAGGTTGACGGTGGAGATGAACAGTATCCCGTGGAGTCCCGTTTTGCGGTACGCCACACCCCTCCCAATGAACAGGAACCCATTTCGACCGTAGCGCTCCAACACAAGTCCGTTTCGTCCGTTTTGCAGTACGCCACACCCCTCCCAATCAACAGGACCCCCGTTTCGACCATAGGAGGTTCGTTTCCTCCGTTTTGCGCTACGCCACTGATACATCTCCAATGTATCTATAGTTTTTGATTGCTCCATGCTATATTATCTACTGTTTTGGGAAATATTGGGCTTTATTATCCACTTTTATATTATTTTTGGGACTAACCTATTAACCGGAGGCCCAGCCCAGATTTGCTGTTTTATGCCTATTTCAGTGTTGCGAGGAAAAGGAATATCAGACGGAGTCAAAACGGAACGAAATCAACTGGAGAAGTTATTTTGGGAAGGAAAGACACCCGATGGACTTGGAGTGCACGTCAGGGAAGAAGGGAGGTGCCCACGAGGGTGGGGGGCGCGCCCCCCTGCCTCATGGCCCCCCCTTCGGTCCATCGACGTACTTCTTTCACCCATATATACCTATGTATCGTAAAACTTCCAGAATAGAAGACAGATAGGGAGTTCCTCCGCCACAAGCATCTGTAGCCACCAAAAACCTCTTGCGAGCCCGTTCCGGCACCCTGCCGGAGGGGGAACCCATCACCGGTGGCCATCTTCATCATCCCGGCGCTATCCATGTCGAGGAGGGAGTAGTTCACCCTCGGGGATGAGGGTATGTACCAGTAGCTATGTGTTTGATCTCTCTCTCTCTCTCGTTCTCTCTCGTGTTCCCTCTATGGCATGATCTTGATGTATCCCGAGCTTTACTATTGTAGTTGGATCTTATGCTGTTTCTCCCCCTCTACTCTCTTGTGATGAATTGAGTTTCCCCTTTGAAGTTATCTTATCGGACTGAGTCTTTTATGAGAACACTTGATGTATATCTTGTCGTGATTATCTGTGGTGACAATGGGATATCATGTGCCACTTGATGTATGTTTTGGTGATCAGTTGCGGGTTTCGTGACATTGGGAACCTATTCATAGGGGTTGGCACACGTTCTTGACTCTCTGATAGAAACTTTGGGGCACTCTTTGAGGTTCTATGTGTTGGTTGAATAGGTGAATCTGAGATTTTGTGATGCATATCGTATAATCATACCCACGAATACTTGAGGTGACATTGGAGTATCTAGGTGACATTAGGGTTTTGGTTGATTTGTATCTTAAGGTGTTATTCTAGTACGAACTCTAGGGCTGTTTGTGACATTTATAGGAATAGCCCAACGGACTGATCCAAAAGAATAACTTTGAGGTGGTTTCGTACCCTACCATAATCTCTACGTTTGTTCTCCGCTATTAGTGGCTTTGCAGTGACTCTTTGTTGCATGTTGAGGTCTTGTTATATGATCTATCTATGTTATTATTGTTGAGAGAACTTGCACTAGTGAAAGTATGAACCCTAGGCCTTGTTTCCTATCATTGCAATACCATTTACGCTCACTTTTATCATTAGTTACCTTGCTGTTTTTATTATTTCAGATTACAAAAACCATTATCTACCATCCATATTGCACTTGTATCACCATCTCTTCGCCGAACTAGTGCACCTATACAATTTACCATTGTATTGGGTGTGTTGGGGACACAAGAGACTTTTTGTTATTTGGTTGCAGGGTTGTTTGAGAGAGACCATCTTCATCCTACACCTCCTACGGATTGATAAACCTTAGGTCATCCACTTGAGGGAATTGCTACTGTCCTACAAACCTGTGCACTTGCAGGCCCAACAACGTCTACAAGAAGAAGGTTGTGTAGTAGACATCAGCCACACCCCTCCCGATCAACAGGACCCCGTTCCGAACGTGGCCGGTCGAACACAAGGCCGTTCCTTCCGATCTGCGGACGCCAGACCTTGTTTCCATCGCCTGTTCCGTCCAAGCCGGTTGGCTCCCACGCGTTCCGTTGCCTCCCGATGAACACGACGCATTCCGTTGCCTCTCGATGAACATGACTCATTCCGTTGCCTCCCCATGAATACGACGCATTCCGTTGCCTCCCCATGAACACAACGCATTCTGTTGCCTCCCCATGAACATGACGCATTCTGTTGCCTCCCCATGAACACAAGCCCTCGCCGTACGTATGCGCGACTAGGCGTTCGAGACCCCGCCCGTATGTACACATACATGGCCGTATTTTCTTTCCTGCACCCTGACCGCTGTACGTGCATGTACATGCTACGTGCGCGCCTCTACTACGACCCGTGCGCGCCTCTACTACGACACGTGCGCACCTCTACTACGACACGTGCGCGCCTCTACATCGACCAGTATGTATGTACACGTTTGCGACTAGGATGACAATGCTACGTACGCTTCGACCAGGTGGGTCCCGACTGTCAGGCACATCCTTGCCTGCGAAGATGTAGCTGGTGGGTCCCAGCAGTCAGGGGGGCGAATCGTTTTTTTTTCGGACGCGCTTCCTTGCGTGCGAAGGTGTAGCTGCTGGGTCCCAGCAGTCAGGGG
>NC_041385.1:579179687-579191272 GCF_002162155.2 Triticum dicoccoides
AGCAGTCGGGGGGCGAATCGTTTTTTTTCGGACGCACTTCCTTGTGTGCGAAGATGTAGCAGGTGGGTCCCAGCAGTCGGGGGGCGAATCGTTTTTCTCGGATGCACTTCCTTGCGTGCGAAGATGTAGCTCGTGGGTCCCAGCAGTCGGTGGCCCGTCCGGTGGGTCCCCGCCTTCAGGTGGAGGAATAATTATTTTGCGCGTAATAAGGAGGCACTTCCTTGCGGCTGCCGTGGACCTAGCTGTCAGCCTCTCCACGTACAGTCCATGTCCGATGGAAGTCATTCCTTGACCACGTTGACCATGCCACGCCGAGAGCACCACGGCGGTGGACGACGGCGAGGCCTAGGAAGGGGACGACGCGGAGCCGGGGAAGACGCGGCAGTGGATGCACACGCGGAGAGGAGTACGAGGGTTCACTGGTTCGGCTGCGCTGCCATCGCCGCAGAAGAACAGGGGGTGTGTGTGAGTGGAGGGATGGCCTGGCCAGCGGTGGGAGTAGTAGGGGGCGGTGAGGCCTCCGCGACAGCACAGCCGGCCATGGGAGGCAGGAGCAGGCAGCACGACCGGCGCTGCTTTGGGCGGCTGGAGCAACAAGACCAGAGGTTGAAGAAGCACGACGGCCGTTGGATGGACATCGTACGGTCACTGCAGCTAGAATCTTTTATATTGACTAAGTTGACAAAGCCCTTGGTACGTCAACTTAGTAGGCCCACAGGTCAGCTTCCGAAACGGTGCGCCCCAGATGTCAGGGGGAGGAATCATTTTTTGGGCGAGTGAAGCTAGAATATCCGAGATTGAAGAAGAAGCACGGCATCCATTGGATGGACATCCAACGGCCACTGCTGCTAGAACCGTGTGTTGACTATAAGTTGACAAAGCCTTGCATATGCGTCAACTCTGTTTTTTTAGGGGACGCGTCAACTTAGTAAGGCCAGAAGTGTGTGGCAGAGAACTTATAGCCCATTTGAGATTTGTAAGAATGTGTAGCCCATTTTTGAATTCTAATGGAATTTACTACAGCCCGTTTACAGTTTGTTAAAAGTATAGCCCATTTCAACCAACCGTCCAAAACAGAATTCAATAAAATTTCCCACATTTTGATGGGATCCGAATATTTTTATCCCGAAATTTCTAGTCAGATTAAATACAATTTCAATATAAATTTATATTACGTAAAAATCCAACGAAACATTGCGCTCGCAACAATTAATGAAATTAAAATTTTCAATATTCCAAAAATAATATTTTATAAAGTAATCACTGTTTGGTGCATTTTTTATAGTTACTACCCAGTTTTTATAATTGCATCCCATTTATTATTTCTTCAAGCTCATTTTCTTGTTAAGCCTAATGCATCCCTCCTAGGAAAGATTTACAGCCCAACGGGGCAGAGAATAACAACTTGACCTTGCCTGGGTATTCCTAAAAAAAGAATAGCTGGGCTAGCCATTTTCAGCTTGAAAAAAATTAATATCTGGGCTGGATATCTGGCCTGGCCTAAACGGGCCACAGCCCGCCCAGTTTATACCTGCAGCGATGTTTTCGTTGTTGTTGAGAGGAGAAAAATTAATATCTGGGGTAAACATCGAAAAACTCTGCAGTGCTCACACCTCAAAAACACAAATACAGCTCGAGCTGCTTGGTCCCAGCTGTCTGCCGCTTCTTGTGCAATTCTCTCGTTTATTGACTACTCCCTCCTTTCTGGTTTATAATGCTCAATTCAAAAATCTCACCAATCAGCGTAGATGGCGAGTGGTGGAATACTTTTTGTAGTTTTGCAAAAGCACCTAATTAATGCTCTTGTTATCCTCAAAAAATCGTGTTTATCAATGCATTAATTGCAATGCATGCATGCATAAAGTACATGCATTGGTCAGTTTTCTCTTAATACTTGCATGCAATGATTTAATGTACCTTGAAATCTGAACATGTGATGGAAAACAACCAAATTGAGCCTTATAAAATGAAAAAACTAAAATTTTGAGATAAGCCCTATAAACCGGAAAGGAAGGAGTACATAGGTTGACAATGGTGTGGGACCGTGATGTCAGGAAACCAGGAGGAAGCAAAATAAATTATAGTTATATATATATATATATATATATATATATATAATAAGGAGACACTTGCGTACGTGAGGCTATGGACCTGGTGGGTCCCCATTGTCATCCTATCCAAGTAAAGTCATCTCCTCGCCCGCGCGCGCTTTCCACCCGAAACAGTCAGCGCAGGCCGCCCCGCTTCCCGGTGCAGGCGATTGCTCCGCCTTCCAACGACACAAGTGACGTCCATTCGTCCATCTGCCCCACACATTAATGATACGCGGTTGTCACGGCAGCTACTCCGGTGGCACACGTCCGTCCCTCCGCCCGCCCACCATTGCTATATAAACTGTTGTGCCGGCCATAGCCGTAGTCATCCGCATCCGTTCCCTTTCTCCTGTCCACACCACTATTGCCCACCATGGCTTCCTCGCGCTCCAGCGCTCTTCGGGATGGGCGGACGACGGACCACAAGGAGATGGCAGCCATTGCTGCCGACCGGCTGGCCAGCAGGTAGCCGGAGGACGACGACGTCCCAATGGAGAACATGGTAGTCGACGATCCGGCGCCAACCCCCTCCTCCACGCCATCCTCGCCGGTGCATTGCACCATGACCATCAGCGAGGCCTGTGCCCAATATATGGACAGGGTGAGGCAGATGCGTGAGGAGCAATTCCGGGAGGTTCAGGCCGACGCCGCCTACAACCACCATCTCCTCCAGGAGCACCTGCAGGCGGAGGAGCAGATCGCCACGCAGCGTGCGGAATAGGAGGCGCTGCTGGACTCGTACCGCTCCGCTCGCAAGGGCCGCCTCGAGCGCTGGCGGTACCGCATGCGGGTGGCGGAGGCTGCGGCCGCCTACAAAGAGGCTAGCAAAGAGGGCGATGAAGCGGGCGAGGCGCTGTTTGGCGAGACCGAGGACAAGGCAGAGGACAGTGCCGGCTCCAATGAGTCCCCGCTCCGCTGGCGTCGATGATGCCCTGCTCCGCCGAGGCCCCGCGGCGCCAACAACAAGGCAGAGGACACCGCCGGCTCCGCCGAGGCCCCGCCCCACCAACAACGAGGCAGAGGACATCACCGGCTCAGCCGAGGCCCCACCCTACCGGCAACATGGGGGAGGATTTCCACCGCTCCGCTGAGGCACCGCCCACCGGCAATGAGACAGAGGACATCACCGGCTCCGCCGAGGCCCTGCCCCGCTGCCAATGAGGCCGCGCTACACAGAAAACGAGGAAGAGTAGAACACGGTAGGTCGCCGCCGCTCGGGTCCAAGTAAGGCCACCGCTGCTACCCTTCGGTTGAAGCCAAGCGAGGCGGGTTGACCATTGACGGCCAGTTAGCTTCTTGGCGGTGACGTGGAGTCGGAGAGCTGCGCTGGAGAAGAACACTGCTTCTACTTAACTGCTGGTGCACCTGTCAGTTATGCAACTGCACCTGCAGTTAAGTCACTAAAGCTTGTGTTCAGCTCAGCGGGACACAGGTGGGTAGCTTCGGTTAATTAATTATACCTCCAGTGCACCCCTTTTTAGTTTTTCTAGAAAAGGAGGATGACCCCCGGCCTCTGCATCTGGGAGATGCATGCGGCCACAAACACCACTTTTTGGTTGAAGAATGTATGAAATGTAATGAAATCCGGCATGTTTATATGAAATCCGACCGTGTATGAATGAATTTATTTCGATTAGTTTGAATTCATGTATCACTGACATCGGATGAACATGCAAGACAATAAATACTAGCATTATTCCCAGGGTGATCACCACGTTTGCAGCAGTTTCACTTGTACTCCGTCCGGTCCTTTCTAGTCTGCATACAAGTTTTGTCTGCAGTCAAAGTATCTCTACTTTGACCAATCTTATACAAAAAAGTATGCACTTTCAAAATGTGTGAAGTAAAAAGGAACAGAAGGAGTACAAAGAGTTTGAGCAGCTTTTTAGCGTTTCTGTACATTGCAATCAAACACACAGGCCTGGCAATTCATAGAGAACATTCAAAACAATCGATGATTATGCATCTTAGCGACTCACATGTAAGAGGCAATATTTACTTCACAACTAAAGAATAAAGAAAAAATTGATTGACGCTGCTGACAGCAAAGGGCGTCTCATTCGAAAATATCAAATGCATATCTTGCTAAAATCAATGAAAATTTTTAGACAAGGTTGTCCCATTCAAAAATATCAAATGCCTACGATTGTGGAATGGATAGGGTTTGCCATCAGTTCGGACATTGACATGGCACCTCGTGCTAAATAAACCAGCTGTTCTTTTTGTGCAGTTCCACCAAAATCAACCAAATTCGCGCGTAGTTTGTATGATTTCGCCCTTATATGTTGCAACGCCTTGAACTTATGGGCACCTCCTTTCTTGTGGTGGAAATGAATGACTCGATGTATTCATGAACATTTTGTGCAGTTCCCGTTGAAATCAAGCTGAGCACCCCTGTTTGCACAAATACAAAAAACTGATTAGTATAAAGCAAACTGTACTATGAATTGACAGTTTCAACATGCACATACATGGTCCATGTAGAGCACACTTTTAGAGAAATGGAACTCACCAGAAAGAATCCTAGAACAACATTGTACTCGCGCATCACAGCAAAAAAATGGAGATTTATCAGTCCTTCTGAGCTGAAGTTAGTTTGGTCTTGTGGGGAGTAATGTAACCATCCTTCAACTGCTCCTTCTGATCAGAAGATAGATAGTGCTTCTTCATCCTGGCATAATCAGAACTAGTCACTTCACGTACTCCATATTCTTCTTCAGAGGAAGATGATCCTGTTGTGCAAATACAAGAGGACTACTAAGTTCTAGCATCCATGTTTGCTCGAAAAAAAGGAAAGGAAATATTTAAAACAGCACAGATGAAGCACTTCCCAAGGACAATACCACTTTTTCATGACAGTATCTAAACAGTAGCACAACACCAATAGAGATGACAAAGCTCAATCATATGGATGAAATCAGTGGGCGAGTACCAACCTTTGTCAGGAGGCTGATTGTATAGAGCATACAGATGAAGCACTTCTCGGGAACCATCTATTCCTATCTACGGGGGTGGCCATGCTTACTATATACTCCTTGATTAGTTTAATGTTTCCAACATTTTCTTGTGCAGTTCCACTAAAATATATGGTATCTTCAAAGAAGATCCCTGTTTGCACAAGTAGAGATAATTACGTATGGCATCAAATCAATGGCAAAAAAATTGCTCGTTCCAGCCATAGCAATAAATTAAGATGCAAAACTATATCATTACTTGTGTCATCACGGTTCCGGTGCTTCATTACAGCACTGGGAGTTGATTTTTGTTTTTCTTCCGCTTGTTCTTCCCCGTCATCACTTGGTTCAATAACAGACAAGCTTCGCCTTCAATGTAAGATTTGGCATGTCAATTAGGGAGCACAAGTATAGTACTAAACTTAACTTTCTGATGAAAGTGGCAAAATACAAGCCAACAGTTGTGAAATATCCTTATCTTACCTCAATGGGATATTATGGTGCACATACAGATTGGAAGTCTTGTCTCCATTTGTGTAGTTCACTAAAATCAAGCAACATTATCGTACAAGTAGCACAACATATGAAAGCACACTGCAGAATCATGTGAAAGAAGGCTAGTACTGACCTCTCATGATGCGGAATTCAAACAACTTACAAGAAGAAGATCTGAACCAAATTCACCTTAATGGATCGGAAGTAAGATCTCCTCTTGTGCAGTTCCACTAAGATCAAGCAATCAAGCAACGTTGTCAGTGTGACATTTTGGTTGAACTGCATGAAACACTCTTAAAACAAAAGTGTTTTGTGCAGTGCAACAAAAGGTCACAATGGCAACTAGGTGAAGTAGATAACCTTGTTTACACAGAGGTGCAAAGGAAACAATTAGTGGTCAATAACGGTGGATGACACAGAAGCCAACAAAAAGAAGCATCTACCTTATCTAAATGGGAAAGAAAGCAAGACAATAGCATTTCTCAAACTGTGGCATTGATTAATATTAACATAGAGATTATATTAACAATAAAATTCGCTAAACATGTAATTTTCTTTTAACTATGGCGTTGCATCAATTTTCCAGCGGCATGATTAGAGGGTGTTTGTTTACAGGGACATTTTGGTGTAGAGGCTAAAAAAACTCCGTGTCAGACACATCTAAACCAAACAGGAGGGACTTTTCGGGACTAAAAGTGGGCATTTGGGACTAAAGAAAGAAGACCCCGAGGGAGTCTTTTTGGGACTTTTTCCAACAGTTGCCCCTGCCACGCATCGCACCTTGTTTCTATTAGTTCATTACTAGGGGTAACATGGTCTTTTATCATGTCATTTAATAACCTCTAGTCCATGTTTAGTCCCTGGAACCAAGAAGGTAGGGACTAGGGAGTTTTTAACCAAACAGGGCCATAGATTAACAACAGCTAATGATTTGCACGGGACAGTGGACGCACCAGCACCATGTGCATCTACTGATGTACTATGGTCATGCACAGTCTGTTGCAACAAAGAACAAACAACCAAGGAGCATATTTGTGTTGGTCCCAGTTTTGTTATCTTTAGACACCTTTCCCGGTGTGAGTGCAGCAAATCTAGTCCTGCTCAAACTCTACAGCCTTGTCCCTTCCTTTCCTTTTTGAACTAGTACTTTTTCCCCTTCCTTTCCTCTTTGAACCACGTCCGAGATTTATGCGATACAACTTTCCCCACTAGTTTCCCCCATTCCTTTCCTCTTTGAACCACATCCTAGATTCATGTTATACAACTTTCCCCCTTCATTTCCTCTTTGAACCACGTCCTAGATTCATGCTATATACAACTTTACCCACTACTTTCCCCCACTCCTTTCCTCTTTGAACCACGTCCTAGAATCATGGTATACATGCAGCTAGAGCAATGCATGTGGAGTAAGTAAAATATACCTTAAGGTTCTTGGGGCGTGGTTCGGTGGGCGATGGGACGGCGGCGAAGAAGAAGGGGTCGGAGGCCCTCCCGCGCCGCCGCTGGGTGGAAAGTGAACAGCAGCACCAGTAGTGGATTCCCTCCCTCGCCAACGGTGACAGCGTTAAGCCTCCTTCCCTTCCCGGAGGACGAATCCTACCGACTCTTTGAGCAGCAGTGAGGGGATAGAGAGGCCAACGAAGTCTTGTTTAGATCTGGAGAGGGCGAGAGAGTGTGAAGAGAGCAACTACAAGCGCTGAGGCTCCAGCGGGAGAGGGCGAGAGAGTGTGAAGAGAGCAACTACAAGTGCTGAGGCTCCAGCGTGTATATATATACTGGAGAGAGAGTGTGAAGCGTGCAAACCCTAGAAAACATTTTGACCAGTCAAAGAATCCTCCTGGAAAAAAATATGCTCAAGTGTAGTTATCGAACCCGAGACCTCAAGTTTGATGAGCGAACAGGCTAACCAGCTACACAACCCTCCCCTTATGTTCAACGAGAGGAAACTAACCTTTTACACATTCCTGCATTCGTGTGACAGGCATGCCGTTTTTGTGTGTGTGTGTGGGAGTCATTAGGATTTCAATCATAATCGTGTCATGTGGCTTTGGTGGTAAGACTATCCATAGTGGTGCAGAAATAATGTAGCCTTAGTCACCTTACCTCTCTCCACATAGTACGTTGGGTCCCACCAGTCAGAGGGTGAAACAAACAAATTAATAACAAAATTAAAAGCGCCAGCGGTGTATCTTACTACCTCACACATCTCGCTACTGCTCGGGAACACTGTCCAATTGATCCCTCTGTTCGCTCACGTACTATTTTAAGTGAATCCTTATTATAACATGCACATAAATTTTGGGCACTTGTATTCGACTTAAGTCAGTGTGCCACTGTATCTCGTATACTTACTACTCCCTCCGTCTAGGTGTAATAAGTCACGTTAGAAGGTGCAACGGGACCAAGGTGTGTGCGTGTGCGTGTGTGTGTTTAACAGCATGTGTGTGTTAGAGAGTGCGACAGATCGACCTACTCCTACAGAGATATGGTGTGTAGTGTACGATTTTAGCCGCGAGAGTCGGTGCATCCTCTTGTTTCCGGGCGTGTCCGGTAGGGACATGCGGACAGCTCCCACGCCCGCTCTTGACCAGCCTGGCCCACCCAAAGCCCCTCCATCGCCCGCGCGCGCTTCCCGCCTAAAACGGTCAGCGCTGCTCCAAAGAGTCGGTGCCGCATTCATGCCCGGGCAGAGCGGACGCGACCTCTCACTGGCGCAAGAGTGATGGTTGCTTCATCCGTCCAACTTACTGCTGGGTCTATGTGATTTGACGTCTCATTGGTCTTTATTACTGAGGTGGTAGGACTGCTGGATGTCCCACGCTTTCGGCGAAAGGAGGTAGTAGATTACAATTTTCTCCATTCTTACAGCGGAGTAGTGCAAGAGCAGTGAAAACACGCAGGCTCAGTGATTACATGGCCCACCTCACACTATCACCGTGCGACACCTAACTCTTTACATAGTACTCCCTCCGTTCCTAAATATTACTAGATGAGTCCCCGCGCGTTGCCACGGAACAGTGGTATATCTCTTTGTGCAAAATTATCGATTTCATAGAACTAAAAAGAAAAATCTATAACCGCATGACAAATGTGGTAGCCAAACTAAATAAACTCCCATCATCATTTAGATCATCTCACGTAAGGAAAAAAGATCAGCCAACTCCTACTGCATAATGGGATTATATTTTTCTTTTTGACATGTTAATGGGACTTAAAAGCTCACCTACATGCATGCTACCGGTGCATGCTTGCATGCAGACATGTTGATGTGATATAAAACCCACTCACATGCATGTGCCACTGTATTTCGGCATGCTTGCATGTGTCTTAGTGCGAAGCCTCTCAACGTCTAGATCAGATGGCTATTATGACTGATTTACTTCATCTAATGGCTACGTCAATTTTGATGATGTGGCTCAAGGAGAGGATAGAGAATTCCTAGTAGTGAGGGCTAGATATTACTAGTAGATAAGTCTTTGTAGAGATTCCACTAGGTGAACTACATACGGAACAAAATGAATGAATCTAAATTTAAAATGCATCTATATACACCCGCATGTGGTTAATGGTGAAATCTCTACAAAGACTTATATTTAGGAATGGAGGAAGTACTAGTATAGTACTAGTACGTACTGTAATTTATCGGCGAGATAAATTTGTACAATGCTATGAAGCTTCCAGCTCCTGTTACATGTATCTTGCGTCCAAGGTTGCCCGTTGCAACATTTCATCAAATACAAAGGAGACTAACATGCATGCTATTGCATCTCAATGATTGACAGATCATAGCAAATATGTACTCCCTCCGTTCCAAAATGAGTGTCTCAACATTGTGCAAACTTTAGTACAAAGTTGTACTACCACTAAAGTTGACACTTATTTTGCAATAGAGGCTGCTAAAGAAAAAAACGATCCATGCAGTCCCTAGCCCTTGAACCGTGAACCCTGACCAGGCTTCAATTTGATGTCAACGTTCAAGCTTCCTAATAAATGAAGTTTGCAACCTTTTGACCATCGGATCATTTTGTGCAGTTTCACCAAAATCGAGATGAGCATCCATGTGGCAAAGAAATTGAAGAAGCGTGATTAGAATAAGATTACTAGGACTAGTTGATGAGACATAAACTCACCACAAATACAGTACGTAGAAGCCAGTAGAGGTATCAGGTATGTGCGGGGCAAAGAAGTAGAGAAATATCCACAGGGAGTGATGTGGGCAGCTGGAGCAGTGGTGCAAGCCGGCTGTAAAGGGAATTGTACCTGAGGGACGTAGCTCAACCTTGAGGAGGGCGGCGGGAGGCGGCAACTGCCCATGTCGCGGCAGTGAGCAAGGGACGAAGGCAACCTCACCGGCTTTGTGAGAGAGAACGGCGGGGACCCCTGATAGGGATGTGCCGACAGTGGGATTTCGTCGTCGGTGACGGCCACCGCATCTACACTAAGCATCCACCCCTTCCCCAAGCGGACATGATCCGCCGGATGTTAGAGATGTGGCCACAGTCGTTTTGTGAGAGAGAGTGTGAAGAGAGAAACCCCAGCAAGCAACCGTGTAGGCTGGCCCATCCTCACTATGTATATAGTGGAGCGGTTTCCTTTTCTCTCCATATGAACCTATCATATTGCGTATGTGCCACTGGAAAAAAAATTATTTATAAATGACGCGCCACCTACTACTCATTCTCCTATAACCTTGCGCTTGGAATCTCCAAAATATTAACCTTGCGATTGGCTCTTCGCCTCTTCAGGAAGTCGAGCAATAATGGTAGTGCAGTATATATCGTTCTGGCTATATGAGACCTAATGAATTTCTGCACGTCCACCACGTGGGCGAGGGTCGAGGGGCGAGGGAGAGTGCTACTACATACGGAGCAAAATGAGTGAATGTACACTCTAAAGTACGTCTATATACATCAGTGTTTGGAGTATGTACTTTTAGTTCATATTGAAATCTACTAAAGGACATATATATTCCAAACAATATGATATAATCTCTATAACCAAGGTAGTAGGGACGAGGAGTAAACGGAGGGAGTAGTAAATTTTTCTCCTCGTCCTGCGAGCCACCACGCGCATGGGCGAGGGAGGAGCAAGCTTCACCTCATCCTGCGAGCCACCGCACCCATCGGCGGGGGAGACGGTGTACTAAGCAAGCTTCTCCTCGTTCTGAGAGTTGACGGGACACATCAAAAGTACTCCAATCTATAGAGCCTTGCCTCTAAGGTAGGTCCCACCTGGTTTGCCTCTTTTTTTAATTTAACATAACGCGTCAAGTCACAATTTGTTTGTTCACCCGTGGTAGACGATCCTCCCTCCACCAAGTGGACAACCAGTACACGTGGCAAATTACCACGTGGGCTGACTTTTTCATACAAAAATGAGCTCCACCATGTACCTGCGCGGGTGTGGTTGGAAAAGAGACGGGAGTACGTGCGCCGTGCATGCACCTCTTCTCTTCGTGCACGTCCCCCACCTACCACTACTAGAAAAACCCCTACTAATGGCGCACCTAATATGGCCATTAATGGCGCATCTGTGGTGCGCCATTAACAGCACGCCATTAGTAATTTTTACTAATGGCGCACCACCTGGTGCGCCATTAGTATCTGGTATACTAATGGCGCACCGCGGGTGCGCCATTAGTATAGGCCAGGGTGCGCCATTAGTATGCCTCCCAGGGGCCATGTATACCCAGGTGCTTTGGATACTAATGGCGCACCACAGCTGGATGGCCATTAGTAACCGCGGCATACTAATGGCGCACTGCCCTGTGATGCGCCATTAGTGATGCGCCATTTTGAATCTAGATTTGGATCGTGATTTTTTGCCCATTTTTTGCTCGTTTTTTTGCTTGTTTTTTGGCACGACATTATTTCAAATTTTGTTCCTGTTTTTGGATCTTGTACGTTCTTTTGCCATGGTCTTTTGCCGGAGAGGAGTTCGCCGGAGAGGAGGAGGAGGAGGTCGCTGGAGAGGAGGAAGCTCACCGGAGAGGAGGGAGAAGGAGCTCACCGGAGAGAAGGGAGGAGGAGCTTACCGGAGAGGA
>NC_041385.1:579191960-579192655 GCF_002162155.2 Triticum dicoccoides
AGGAGGTCACCGGAGAGGAGGGAGAAGAAACCATGAGGGGAGGGGAGGGGAGGGGAGGGGAGGAGGGAGGAGGGAGGAGGGAGGAGGAGGTCGCCGGAGAGGAGGAGGAGGTCACCGGAGAGGAGAAGGATGGTGGAGGAGAGAAGGGAAGATGAAATGAAGAGAGGAGGAGAGGTCTAGCCATATATACGGCATACTAATGGCGCACCGCGGGCAGGTGCGCCATTAGTATTTTTTTTACTTATTTTGAATTTTGAAGGCGGGAAGATACTAATGGCGCACCACGGGCAGGTGCGCCATTAGTAATTGTTTTTTTATTTTTTTGACTTATTTTGAATTTTGAAGGAGGGAAGATACTAATGGCGCACCATGGGTAGGTGTGCCATTAGTAAGTTTGAATTTTTTTGATTTTTTTTGCCAAGCCCCGTATCTTTTTTTCTGTTAGGTTTTTGAGGATTTTGAAAATCTTTAACGGAGTTCCCCGAGTTAAATTTGGATGTAACTTTTCGAATAGATGATTTTTCATATAAAAAACTTTTTCATCCGAGTTAGTATGCAAAAGTTATGCCCATTTTTACAAATTCTCGCGAGATTTTGCAAATGAAGTCAAAATTTATATTTGCAAATTTTCCCAACAACTAGGCCACATATCACATGGGAAACTTATTTTCTTTTATTTTTTTGACATTTTTATC
>NC_041385.1:579193449-579196424 GCF_002162155.2 Triticum dicoccoides
TTTGTGTGTGGCAGGGAGACATGACTAGAGCGCTTGATGTATCAGTGTGTGGGGGGGTGGGGGAGGGGGTGGGGGAGGGGTAGGCAGAGGCCTAACTATAGAGGTAGAATGACTCGTATATGTGTTGAGAAGGAGAGACCCAGCTATGTGTTGAGGGAGATCAGTCGACATCCATACATAACTGAAGGACGGGAAATATGATGGGACAGAGAGAGAGAGATGAGAGAGAGAGGGAGGGAGAGGGAGGGAGAGGTGTAGAGTGCTGAATGGGTGATGGAGTTGCTTCTCGAAGATGTTGGGAGAGGCCTACTAGACAAACTGAGGGTGGAACTGCACTGTTATCAATAAGAGTTGGGATGTGTTTCTGTGTGTGCCTGTGCGTGATAGATCTGTCGGGACGCATCCATGGATGATGAAGGGGAACCATGTGTTTGATAAGCAAACCTAACTAGATCGGTAGATCAATTGTTGTTTGTCGGAGGAAGGGAGAGACACAACTAATGAGGTAGATCGATCGGTGTGTGGGTAAAAGCAAGTTATAAGGACCTAGCTGGCTATATGTATAGCGAGAGATCGGTCGGTGTACGTCCATTTGTTGGAGGCAAATAAGGCCCAGCGAGATGGATAGACAGAGAGAATGGAGCTAGGAGGTGGTGCGAGAGGCCCAACTACTAGCTAGATAGGGGGAGGAGTGTGCGGTTGTGAGTTCGATGAAAAGAGGGGCGAGAGTTTACACGTGTGTCTGACCATATGAGAGACACGAGGCAAGGACACATAAAGGAGGAGATTGAAGCTGCGTGTGTATGCTGTAGGCAGGCATCGCTGGAGAGGTTTATCGATCGGTGTGTGTCGGAAAGGAGTTGTGGAGACTCTGGGAGAACTACCTAAAGAAAAAAATGAATGTGCCCGGTAGATAGAATGCCGAGGGAGGGGGAGGGTGAGGAGGGCGTGTGCATGCACGAGAGAAAGTTAGTGGTAGCTACAAAGGTTAGAGGATTGTGTGGGTGTAAGAGACTAACAAAGATCATAATTTGATATGAAAGCGGATTCATATATTTGAATAGGAGATCATAGTGTTTTAAACATTGCATGCATGAATATAGCAGTGATACACGTGCTGTGCACATGTTATACCATAATGTGTTAATGCATGGCATTTGCAACTCACAGCTAAATGCCGAACAATCTAAACCATACTATACATCAAACAATCTCACATTTTATTTGAATTTCTGATAATGTGCGGCATTTGCAGCTTACAACTAAATATCGAGCAATCTAAACAATACTATATATCGAACATTCTCACATTTTATTTGAATTTGTGGTAATGTGTGGAGTTTGCAACTCACATCTAAATACTTGTAGGCGTAGGGGGCGGGGCACCATACATAATGTGATAAACACATTATACATATGAGACATGGTTTAGATTATGAAGATCTAGCTAGGGATAGAAATGTAATGTGATTTGAAATCAAAATAAAGTGGATTCAAAAAATCTAGTTCGACTTCATATAGTACACATAGTTCATATGTAACTCGAGACTAATCATGTGGTGTGCTGTGAAGATAATACACAAACGATGGTTTAACTTGACAATAATGATGATTGAAGATCTTATTAAAATAGAGAAACGAATTCAAATGCTTTGACTTCACAACAATCATTACTGTAGATCTTATTCAAATTTAGTTCATTTTGAAGCGGTAGTATATACGTTTGGAATGCACTAAAGCGTTCATTTGAGTAGTAGGTTGCATGCATTATACACGTAGCGAAATATTTTAATTGAACATAACATGAATTCAGAGTTTTGAATGACATTTGTCGTGTGCATTGATTTGGTACAGTACATGTTAGGCTTGTCCGGAAATTTCAACCCGCGCCTTGTTAGCCCGAAATATTTAAGATATATCTTTGTCTCGTTGTGCTCCGACAACTCCCTCCATCTCAATCCGCGCCTTGCTATTCCAAAATTACAACGCGCGCGAAAACTCCCAACTCCTGTCAAATCCCGACACGCGAAATGCCCGTGGTACCCCTGAACCGAAAGAACCTCCTCAAATCGGTGGGGGGTACTTTCGTAACTTACACAACATTTCGGACAAGCGCGTCTCTAAGCCATGGTTCCCCACTGCCTTCCCATCCGCCCACCCATTCGTACACCAAGGCCGCGAAAACCCGCGATGAAACCCCACACCCTGCTCCATCCGCCACCCAGCCGGAGCCTCTTCCCCGACGACGTCGTCCACAGCAACACCACGACGTCCCTCATCCACCGTACCGAATGAGGATCGGTCATCGATCTCATCGTCCCACCGGTTCAGCCACCCCGTCCTCCACCTCCAAGGAGCTGCCCCGACGTTCCCCTTGTCTTTCGCGCCACCTCCATTCCCACACCACCGTCTTCACCTGCACCACCGGAAGAGCATCATCATCACCGTTTCCTCGGATGAAGTTGTGGCCTAATCGGCGCCACCAAAGAGGTTGTACACTAATCGCCGCATTTTCTTCTTGATTCGATCTCACGGTGCTGCCGGTGCTCGGTCCCAAACCTACACGGCGTGGCTCCATCCACGATGGCATCGCCGGCCACTTCCTCCACGGCGTCGCTCCCTCGGCGGCGACGTCCAGATCCGTAGGAGCTGCTGCTGCTTTAGCTCTCGCTCGCGCTGCTGCTCTGCTCTTGCACTCGGTCCCCTGCCTGGTCTGCTCTTGCTATTGCTCTTGCTCGCGCTGCTGCTCTCGCTCTTGCTCTTGCTTGCGATGCTGCTCCGATTTGGCTACACTTCAGTCGACTGAACCGACTTTTGGGTCAGTCGATATTCAAGGGGTGGGCTCGCCGGGGTGAAGGAAGAACCAGCCGCGGCGGGGAGGGGGGCTCGCCGGAGAGGTACCCCACTATCTATGTTAGGGTTCGGGATGGGGGCAGTGGTCGCCGGCGGTGGCGGGGCGTTGGCGGGGTGGTGGC
>NC_041385.1:579196720-579198979 GCF_002162155.2 Triticum dicoccoides
GGCGGTGGGGAGTGTTTTCGGGGCGGGCGGGGCGGCACACCGCCAGCCGCGGGCAGCGGGGGGCTGCTGTTTGGCCGGTGGTGGCTGGTGGCTCAGGGGGGTGGAGGTTGAAGATGAACCGCGGGCCCTTGATTTCATATCCAACGGCTACAAAATCGACTTACCAGAGATGAAAAAGTTAGTCGACCGGCGTGTAGCCTCACCTTGCTAGTGCGTTCAGTTTCGACAGCAAAATTCAGTTTCGACAGAAAAATTCAGTTTCGACAGTTAAGTTCAGTTTCGACAGTTAAGTTCAGTTTCGATAGTTAAGTTGAGAGATGAGCGGCTGATGTATTTTACATCTAGCACTTTTTGGTTATGTATATTACGTCATGTATTGGAGATGCTATTAGAATTCCACTCAGGTTAACGTTGTTCGTTGTCTCTCTTGTCCTGCTTCAGCCTCGGCGTCGTACAACTCACCGGAGCTGCTCCAACGACGAAACCCTCCATCACAGCAGAGCAGTACCTCGGGCTCCATCTCCAGACGCCTAAGATCTTCTTCCCCTCCTCCGACAGCGAAGTCAGCCGGAGCATCCTCACCGGCCAACCCAATCACGCTGAGATCGACATGGCTTCGCCAAAGAGGTTGTACACTTGTTGCATCTCTTTTTTACTCTACATGTTATATATATTGTCCACTGAGCACACGGATTTGTTCCTTTAGTGTCTCCTTGAAAGAAAAAACGTAGGAATTTTAATTTTCACTTGTCCTCCTTTTCAAATTCCTATTCATGAAGCACAAGACTAAGATATAGTAGCATAATAGCATTATAACCGTACATTTTCTTGTGGTTTTACTTAATCTCACCATGCTTCTTTGCATCCTGTGATCTTCCAATTGTTGTGAATCAAACACCCAGATTGGCAGAAATCCTGTGTTTTAAAATTCTCTGTTTTGCACATGCATTCCTATCCTATTCCTGTCTATTTCCTATCCCTGCAATGTTGGAATCCTCCAATTCAAACGAGCCCTTATAGAATTACTTCTCTTATAGATAGTTGTCAAAGAAAACCTTGCATTGTTTGCCCGCTCCTGCTGCACCATCGTCCACCCCAACTTAGCTGCTCCAACGATAGAAGGGTCCAGCACAGCAGGGATCCGGCCTCCAGAATGTCTTTCGCCGCCTCATATCTTCTTCCCTGCCGCTGGCAGCCATGAAAACTGCATTACCATCATCAACCGAGCAGATGACCTTGAGGACTACACGGGTCCGCAAGAGAGGTCGCACTCTTTCGTGTCTACTTACGTTACGCATCGCTTAATATTACATGCTACTTTATCGTCCTGTTCACCGATTAGACTCTGAGTCAGCTCCAAACTAATGGTCAAACTTGTGTTTTTAAATGGTTGTGGGGTACATATCGGGGCCGCTATCAATAGTATCTATCTACTATCTGGTTAATCTCCGGTGTGTACTATGAGTTTCATGTTGGGTGGGAAACAAACAGTTAAGAAGCCATTATCTGTATTTATTAACTGAAGCCATTATCTGCCTGCTATTATTGGTTTTGGGTCTATCCACAGGTTGCTACCATCACTCTGGATTTCTGCATGCACTCCTTACATAATCTCACTATGTTTTATTCCTATGCATGACAATTATTGTAAACAATGGAACTGAACATGTAGAGCGAAAGAGACGAGCCTTGCGTGGCAATATAATTTCATGCAGACGTCGCTCCATGGTAGGAGCAAAGGCAGCCCCCCTCCACACATTTCGGATTGTAATCGAGAGGAAGATATCTGTTCTGAGGGGGATTCAGAAGGAGAAGATAACTCATATTTACCCCCTGGGGTCTTCGCTGTAACTTGGCATGCTGATGTTGGTTATATCATGCATATGGTGTCTTGCATTGCTTACTTCATACATCAAATATGCCATCTGCTTAGTTTAGACATCCTTTGTGCGAATGCCATTTGTTTAGTTTATTCATCGTTTATGTGAATTATGCAACGCCACCTTGTTTAGCCAGGCATCATATATGTGAATTTTGCAATGCCATCCTGCTTAGCCAGTCATCTTATATGTAAATTATATCAGGCCATCCTTTTTTTCCGTTACATATTACATTTGTCAACAATGTTAGTACATTCAACTTCTCTTTGTGTGCATCAGCCATTTTACACGGTGATGGCAAATTCGGGAGTGAAAACAAGGTCTTCAGAGCAGACTATGCTATCTGATGAAGCGCATATCTCGCTGGTTACGGATAGCT
>NC_041385.1:579199365-579207771 GCF_002162155.2 Triticum dicoccoides
CTAACTTGGCAGGGTTATGTTGCTCATATCGTGCTTATGGTGTCTCGCATTGCTATGCCATTTGATTAGTTTAGACATGCTTTGTGTGAATGCTACCTGTTCAGTGTCTAATTACCATATATGTGAATTATGCATTGCCATCTTGTTGCAAGACATTATATATGTGAATTATACAATGCTATCTTGTTGCAAAGGCATTATATATGTGAATTATGCAATACCATGCTGTTTAGCCAATCATCATGTATGTGAATTATATCATGCTATCATTTTTTTTGTATTACGTGTTCCATTTGTTGACAACGTTTGTATATTCAACTACTCTTCCTGTGCATCAGCCATTTGAAGCAGTGATGGAAGTATCTAGAGTGAAAACAAGGTATTCAGAGCAGACAATGCTACCTGCTGAAGCGGACATCTTGCTGGCTACAGAGAGCTCCTCAGAGGAGGATTCAGAGGCTAATGACCAATCCTATTTCCCCCTGAGGTCTATGCTCAAACTTGGCAGAGTTATTTACCCATGTCATGCATGTTGTCTTGCATTGCTTAGTTTTTACATCATATATAGATTGACATCTGCTTACTTGCTTACTATATAAATCATATATTTGAATTATATCATGCCATCATGTTTACATAGTACATAAACATCATCTATCCGAATTATGGCATGGCAACCCATTTAATAAATACATCATATAGTTATATCATCTCATCCTGTTTAGTGTTTATAGTCATCATATTTAGAATTATGGCATTCTATCCATGAATGTATGTGAATTATGGCATGCCAACCTATTTAATAAACACATTATATAGTTATGTCATGTCATCCTGTTTACATAGTCTCATATTTTGAACTATGTCTTTCCATCTATTTTAGTTAGCCATCATAATGTGAAATTGTGTCATGCTATCCTGTTTAGTTAGCCATCATATATGTGAAATTGTGTCATGCTATCCTGTTTGGTTAGACAACATAAATATGAATTATTTCATGCCCTCTTTTATTCCCCACTATCCATTGCACCTGTCTATCATACAATGTCTATACTTTCAATTACTTTTCTTGTTTATCAGCCATTTGAATTGGAGAGCGTGATGGCAGTATCTAAGGGAGTAACAACACGGTCTTCAGAAAAGATAGTGCTACCAGTTGATGCAGATAGAACCACGGTTGTACTTGCCCAAGGACCAGATCCACCACACATAACCCAGACTCTCGCAGATTGTACCCCTACCCAGTTGGACAGAGAACAAGCTACACCCCTTCTAACCCCAACCCCGACAGATAGTAACCCAGTTCCAGTTGACACAGCACCATCTCCACCACAGAGCACCCAAACACGAGCAGTTAGTAAGGGAACTGCAGTGCCCAAAGCACGAGGACCACCACTCCGAACCCCAACTCAACGCTTAAAGGAGAAGAAGATTTGTTCTCAGGTCAGGTTCTGTAGCTATGGTTCATACTCCTTTGCTCTTGCATTACTGTATTTACTCATACCAACTATTTTCAAATTTGAAGGATGGAATTGAAACTCCAATGGTGCAACAGGTATGTTTTAAACCTGTTTCTTTAACTGGTTTGCTGTTGTAACCTGCTCTATGTTGATTTCAGTTTCAATTGAATAAATAGTTATGTTCTCATGTCATGCACATTACAAGTGTTGTTATTGCTCTATTGTTACCCACACTTATATTCTGTCTATTCTGCTTTGTCTTGAACAAATATTATTTGAACCGTGTCTCTATCTTGATTTGGCAACAAAACCTAGAATGATATAGACCATAAAGTGACCATGGCACATAGATATATGTTTGTTTCATGATGTTATCCTATCCACTTTACTACTGAACTCATTTACCAAAATGAGTTTCATATACAACATGGTAAACATGTGATGTGTCTGCTTGTTTCTCTTTTAGAATGCGGACAAAATATTGGAGAACAGTATCGCGTTATCCAATGGTAAAGGAAGTAATGCAGATAAGGTTCAAGATAGTGAGACATCCCTGTTGGTCCCCAAGAAAGCTGATAAAAACTATCTTGATGACAGTGAGGGAACCCAAAAGTCCTGTCTTGATGTAGTGTTCGAGTTACTGGTCACTACTGCTGGCACAAGCTCTTCGAACTTGCTGCCTGAATTAGTTCGTCTTTTTGAGTCTCATCTTCAAGTTGAAAGACATCGATCAGATGTGCTGCGACAGGAAGGTGAAGGACTGAGGAAGTCCCTGCAGAATTCCGATGCATATTTTCTGGTGCAACAGCCAGCGTTGGAGGATTTAAACAAGAGAAAGTTAATAAGCTTGCTAAGCATCTTGCCACCATTATGGGTACCCAGGATATTGTTTCTTGAGATCTTCTGAAGTGGTTTCAGTTCTGGATTTGTTTTGCTGCGGCGTTTATTTGCGTTGGTCGCCAACTTTGACAACTAGTGTATATGATATGCTGCTTTGTTCCCTATATTTGCACTGGTGGCGAACTTTGATGCCCAGTGGATGTAATATGTGTAATAGCCGTGATAGCCTAGCATAAGTTGCTTGCTTATTTATTTCCTTGTTGTCTTGTTTATTTGTTTGCTTGTAGGCAGTGCAGTTCTTTTTAAAACTAGGCGTAAATAACCATGGGCTAATATTTGCTGTAGTGACACTGGGCCTCCTACGGGCCGTCGAAACAGTGGGCCTTCTACGGGCCGTAGAAACAGTAGGCCTTCTACGGGCCATAGAAACAATGGCCCTCCTACGGGCCGTAGAAAAATTGGGCCTTCTACGGGCCGTAGAAACAATGGGCCTTCTACGGGCTGTAGAAACAATGGGCCTTCTACGGGCCGTAGAAACAATGGGCCTTCTACGGGCCGTATCATCTATGGGCCTTATACGGGCTGTATGACCATAACGGGCCATCGTTAATAGGCCGTATTTGATGACACTATGAAAACGGCCCAACGTATTAACGGACCACAAACGGGCCGATGTAACCACGGGCTGAATTTGGCCCACAAGCAGAAAATGACCGTAACGGGCCGTAAGTAAACGAATGCTGGAAATGAGCCCAAGAATAAATGGGCTCTGAGTAAGGATGGCAGTTTTACCCATGGGTATGGGTACCCGCGGATACCGTACCCGCATGGGCAGGGTATGGGCACAATTTTGTACCCATGGGTAGTACCCATACCCTACCCGTTAAATCATGGGTAGGGTACAAGTATAGCCTTGTACCCATGGATATACCCATACCCTACCCGTTTATACTGACATGTGGACCTTACTCATGGAGCTCCAACATATGCGCAAGGGTTGGTAGCATTAAAGGGGCTGGGCGACCCAACTATTCCTGTAATTAAGCCTCACATCATCACACCAAATCCCCTCTTCTCCGTCAATTTTTTTTGTCAAATGTGCTATCGATGAATGTAAAATTGTTAATAACTTGTGTACTATTTGATCTACCCATTGGGTACCCAATGGGTATGGGTACCCAACGGGTATGGGTACGGGTAAAGTTTCATACCCATGGGTACGGGTATGGGCAGAATTTTGTACCCATTGACTACACGGGTATGGGTATGGTATTGCTCTACCCGCCCCATACCCTACCCATTGCCATCCTGAGCTCTGAGAAGGCCGAGAGATAACATTTGCTGGAAACGGCCCAACTGAATAACGGGCCCTTAATGGGTATAAAGTGATATACTGTTCATTACGGGCCAGTTTCACCATGGGCCGTTAATGGGTGTAAAGTGATACACTGTTCATTGTGTGCCAGTTTCACGACGGGCCGTTAATAGGACAAGAGTTACATAGGGCCTCATATGGGCCGAAGACGTCATGGGCCAGAAGTGAAAACGGGATGGAATCATATTGGATGGCCCAGATGACGCTACTGGGCCTAATTCAGATAGGGCGTAACGGGCCTTGGGTTAGCGGGTTGTAAATGGGCTATATGTGAACATGCCGTTAACAGGCTTTCCATGGGCCGGCCTGCCACCTTTTGACCAAGTCAAACGGGCCGGCCTTTTCACAGGAATGGGCCTCTGTTGGGCCGTGCCACGTGTCGACGTATCATATGCGCCTTCTGTCCAATGAGTGGATGACATCTGTCCCAACGGTGAGTCGACACGTGTTTCCTCCAGCCAATGATGATTTTACACGTGGAAAATCCCCATTGGTCGGGGCTATTAACGGGTTATCGGATCCAAAACCCGACCCGATAGCTTAACGGCGTTCCGTTACGGTGGATGCCACGTGTCGGTCACCCTTGACGAAAGCACTTCTGTGTCGCGCGATTTATCGTCATGGAAGTGGACACTTCCGTGATGATAATTTTGGTAATGTCATGGAACAATTCTACGACAGCACATGTATCACTATCTTGATTCTGTCATAAAATCGTCATGGATGTACATGCATGACAGAAAATGCGACCTACTGTGACAAACGCGTATCATCACGGAAGTGTATTTTTTTTGTAGTGCGGGTAATATAATAGCATGGAACAATAAAAAATGATTGATCTTGATGATATGAGTATTACAAAAGTTGATCTACCACAAGATCGTAGAGGCTAAACCCTAGAACCTAGCCTATTGGATGTAAGTTGGCATAGGCTATTGTTGTTGACATCACCTAAAGGTGAATATCATTACATCAACATTACATAATAGATGGGGATACATACAAGAGGCATACAATGCCACACGAATACAACAATACATCATACATAAGATCAACATCCGAACTACGGATGAAACACAAACAGAAACTCAAACGACATCCACCCTGCTAGCCCAGGCTGCCAACCTGGAATCTATCCCCTGATCGAAGAAGAAGCAGAAGAAGAACTCCAAAACAAGCACACATCGCTCTCGCGTCAAGATCATCGCATAACCTGTACCTGCAACTGTTGTTGTAGTAATCTGTGAGCCACGAGGACTCAGGAATCCCATTACCATGGGTATCAAGACTAGCAAAGCTTAATGGGAAAGGAAGGGGTAAAGTGGTGAGGTTGCAGCAGCGACTAAGCAAGTATGGTGGCTAACATACGCAAATGAGAGCGAGAAGAGAAACAATGGAACGGTCGTGAAGCTAGCAATGATCAAGAGGTGATCCTGAACTCCTACTTACGTCAAACATAACACAGAAACCGTGTTCACTTCCCTGACTCCGCCGAAAAGAGACCATCACGGCTACACACGTGGTTGATGCGTTTTAACTCGGATCTGGTGTCAAGTTATCTACAACCGGGCATTAACAAATTCGGGCACGTCTCTCGAAAGTTTATACCCTGCAGGGGTGTCCCAACTTAGCCCATGATAAGCTCTCGCGATCAACGAAGGATATACCTTCTCCTAGGAAGACCCGATCAGTCTCGGAATCCCGGTTTACAAGACATTTCGATAATGGTAAAACAAGACCAGCAAGACCGCCCGATGCGCCGACAATCCCGATAGGAGCTGCACATATCTCGTTCTCAGGGCAACACCGGATAAGCTAAGCGTACAGGTACCGACGTAACCCAAGTTGCCAAGGGATGGTCCCGCACGGTGCTCTAGTTTGGACCAACACTTAGACAAGCATTGGCCCGGGGGGCTATAATAAAGATGACCCTTGGGTTAATTACTCCCAAGGGAAAAGTAGGTGGTGGTGAGGCAAATGGTAAAACCAAGGTTAAGCCTTGCTGGAGGAGTTTTATTCAAAGCGAACTGTCAAGGGGGTCCCATAAATCACCCGACCGCGTAAGGAACGCAAAATCCGGGAACATAACACCGGTATGACAGAAACTAGGGCGGCAAGAGTGGAACAAAACACCAGGTATAAGGCCGAGCCTTCCACCCTTTACCAAATATATAGATGCATTAATTAAATAAGAGATATTGTGATATCCCAACATAATCCTGTCCACCATGGAGCAATCTTCAACTTCACCTGCAACTAATAACGCTATAAGAGGGGCTGAGCAAAGTGGTAACATAGCCAAGCAATGGTTTGCTAGGAAGGGTGCAAAAGGTTAGAGGTTCATGGCAATTTGGGAGGCTTGAGGAACAAGTGATAGGAAGCATAGCATAGCGATAGAACGAAGCAACTAGAATAGCAATGATAGTAGTGAGATCCAAGGTAGCGGTCATCTTGCCTGAAATCACGCTAGGAAGAAGAACGAGTCCATGAAGAATATGAAGCCACGAAGACGAACCAAGCGTAGACGTACGAATCCTCACGATCGCAACGAACGGGAACTATCGAGAAGAAGCACGCAACTTGGTAAACACACCACACATAAACAAGACATGATGCACAACAAGCATGATGCATGACAAAGCTACATGGAGCTACTCATGGCAAGAGAGGATGCATACAAGAATAACACATCAAAGCAAGTTTAAATGAGGCCGGAAACAACATATAACAATTCCGGTAAGTCCTCATATGCAAGTTTCAAAGTTGGTCCAGATCTGAATAAACCTTATGTTCAAGTTGTTAAACAGCAAGTTAAGATGCACCAAGATGATCTACACGAAATTCTAGTCAAATTACATATAAAGTTCATTAGATTCGGAGCTACGGTCTAGAAGATATGAGCAAAACAAGATAATCATGGCATTGATGCAAAATGCATACAAACATCAAGCAAACACCTCAAAACAAGGATGCAACATGATAATATGAAACTTCTTGCAAAATCAAGCAAGTTTCATATAGAGCACACTCAAAACGGAGCAACGGTTCAACACATACACTCTATACAAGTTTAAAGGACAAGCTGTCCAAAACAGTAACTAGGCATCTAGCAAGCATCAAAACAACATGCTACAGTACCAAAATATGAAAACAAGAGGCATAGACATGATGTACAGGTAGTGCATGACAAAACATGAACACTGAGCTATCTCCAGAAATCACTAGAACATGCTCAAACACACATGGCAAGATTGCAAATAATAACAGTTTCAGACTTAACAGAAATAACATCAGGTTGCAATGTTTAGAGCTATCAAATAATATGCTACAGGAACTTATCATGGCAAGCAAAGGCATAGCATGAATCTATTAAACTCATAGAACAAATGTCCCTTACTAACCATGAGCCAAAAAGGCACAGAAAATATGATGGCACCCATGTAAACATGGCAAGTTATATGACAAATTCAGAAATGGCAGGAACAACAATAAGTAGGCATGTTGGTGAGCTTGTAGCACTCACCACAGAGCAATACATGGAATGGAAAGGTGACCAACAGTAAGAAGGCATGTTTGAGAAGCTAAGAATGGCAAGAACAAGTTCATAGGGTGCATGGATCACTAGCAACAATCATGGCAACATTGAACTTAATGTTAACAGGCTGACAGCAACAATATTTAGCAAATTGAGAGCAAGATAACAACAAGCTACAACAGGCTATAAATACAACCAAGGGCATGAATGGATAGAGCATGACATGTATAACAAATCATCCTTAGTGAACATCTCCAGATTATGCATAGAATGACTTGTAGCAGCAGGTTTACATATCATCGCAAAATAACAGATTCAGACAAGCAAAACAGCAACAACAAGTACCCCACTTAACAAGCTTGATACACTCACTACACAACTCACAAAAATACAAGGATAGCACCCCTGTAAAGATGGCATGACATAGTTAAAAACACATGTAGGCATCAACCTCATAGGATGCACATATTAAACATCGCAAAAATGACAAATGAGCATGTTCTATTAACAGACAGCAGATAACATTATATAGCACTCTTGCAATGATGATTCAGGCATCAAGATGGACTCAAATGAACATGATGCAATGGAATGAAATGAAGTACTTGTTGAGACGAACAATTTGACATATTACACGCACGAAACGGAGCAGTATGAAGCAAGTTATGGCAGGTCAAAGATGCTCATGTGATGCTGAAACAGAAAAGGACTTGGTCAATTTCCTAAAAAAACGAGTGAGACTTGTATTCTAAAACGTGCATAGGGCGATGGATAGAGGGGACTCACCATGGGCCAAGGCCCAGGTTGGAATGGGGCCAGCCGGCGGGTGGCTGAGCCGGTCGGGGCGCTAGGCTGCGGTTGCAGGGTCCACACGGGAGAGGCAGGTGGGCGGCGCGCTCGTCGTCGTCCTCCCGATCCCGCATGGATTGAGGCAAGGACGGCGGCGGCGGGGTAGGCCGTTCCGGCGAGGGGCAGCAGGACGACGGTGGGGGCGGCCAGATCCGGGCATGCGCCCCCGGATCCGGTGACGACGAGGCCGGGGCGGTGAAGGGCACCGGCAGGGAGCGGGCGGCGACCCGGGGACGAGGGCGCTAGGCGGCGCGGGGGCGGCGGTGCAGGTGGCAACGGGGCGAGGCACAGGCAGCGGCGCAGGTCACCGGCGGCAGCGAGGCAGCTGCGGGGCAGGTCGCCGGCGC
>NC_041385.1:579208325-579211073 GCF_002162155.2 Triticum dicoccoides
GTGGGCGAGGCGGCGGGGATCCGGACGGGCGGCGGCACTCGGGTCCCGGATGGGCTCGGGCGGGCCCCGCGCGGGCTCGGGCGGGCCGTCGGCGGCGGGAGGAGAGAGGAGGCGCGGGGAGCTGACGTGGCGGCGTTCTATTGGACGGGTCGACGGGTGGACATGTCCGGCGGCGGGGAAGATGTGTCCGGCGGCACGGAGGAAGAGGAGGCTAGGGTTTATCCTTGAAAAATGGAGGGGGAGGACCTACTTATAGCTAGAGGGAGCTAGGAGAGTCCAAATGAGGTGCGGTTTTTGCCCACACAATCGTGATCGAACGACCGAGAGCATGGAGGGGCTTTGGATGAGTTATTGGGCCACTTTGGAGGGGTGTTGGGCTTCAAGACAAAAGAGGCTTTTGCGGTTACCCGATTAACCGTTGGAGTATCAAACGACCTCCAAATGGCACGAAACTTGACAGGCGGTCTACCGGTGCTATACCAAGGCCGCTTGGCAAACCTCGGGCCATTCCGAGAAAGTTTAACACCCGCTCACAACGAGAGAGAAAAAGGGGGACGCCGGAGGACATAGGAGTGTCGGATTGCAAAACGGACAACGGGGAAAATGCTCGGATGCAAGAAACGAACACGAATGCGAAATGAGATGCACATGATGACATGATATGAAATGCATATGATGACATGGCAAAGTGCAACACGCAAGCAAATGACATGGCAATGACGGCGAATAACTGGCAGACACCTGGCGCAACGAATCCGGGGCATTACAACACTCCTCCACTAACAAGAGATCTTGTCCCAAGATTTTAGGACCGAGACGGAAGGGAAAAAGGGATGAGTGAAACAAGAACTCAAGAGAAGAAGCAAAGAATCGAGAGCACTCGAGAAGAAGGGAGGAACAACGAGAATGACGAGAATCAAAAGCTCACGGAATCAGATAGACTATGAAACCACTCCGGTTAGAACGAGAAAGAAAAGGAATAAGAATGTAATAATTTAGGCAGCACTCCGGTTGAAAATTGAAGGAATAGAACATGAACTTGAGAGGATGGAATGGCACTTGACGAGATGACCACTGCAATGACTCCGGAAGAATTGAAAGAGTTGAATGAAAAGAACTTAGAAGCAAGGATTGAACGGAGTTGTTGAGAAAATCAACAACGAAAGAATAAGCTTGTTGTGGTCTTCTAGGTAACATCTCAAGATCATAAGGTGATAATCGGCCACAAACGGAAATGATTGGATAGCTGAGAACAACAAAGAAATGCAAAACACCACTTCAAAAGAATACGGAGAATTAATTACACTTCGAGATGCAAGAAGGAAGATACTAGAACTCCTTGAACAAGAATCTTGATGAACACTTGAGGAATGAATTAAAACATGAAGAACCACCGTGAAGAACTATGGTAACAAAAGGATGACGAGATAAAATTGAAGGATGAAAGGGATAATATTGGAGCCTTGCGATGATTTAGATGGAGGTTCCGACGAAATGGCTAAGGAAATTTGAACTCCGGAAAAGAAAAGATGAAAACACTTGGAACTAGAATTTATTCCTCAAGAAAAAACTCTGAAGGAAGGGATTACTCGCTTGGAGGATATAAGAATAAGATTTATTGTATGCTTATCCTTCATCAAATTAAATTGATGATACGCAATGGATTTTTCATACTACTTATTCTTCTTGAAAAGGATTAAGAAGTGACATATCGCAAACTTGAGAAGGTCTTCATGAACCAGCGGTAGGATTGAAAATAACGAATGAATTAAAATGGTAATCAAGGAAAGAGAATCTTGAATGAACCACCGTAAGAATACGAAAAAGACTGATGAAGGATAATGAATCACCAGGGAGAATTAGAAGAATCCATGTGATTGAGGGGATTTAGATACAAGAGAACGGGAATAACTCAAGCTGATTGAAGAACATTTGAATGAAGCACCGGAAGAATATTGAGACGAGTGAAGGGGCACGGATACAGAATAATTGGAGAACGAATTTGACAACTTAGAGCGAAGAAATATTCCGAAAGGATGGCCTCCTGATGATCTAGAGAGAAAGCAACTCCTGAAATGCTCCGGATGGATGAAAAGAATTTCTGACAAATGGAATGCTTCGCGAGGATAACATGAAGCTAGAACCACGAAACTTCGAGAGAATGGACAAGATTTAGAGAAACTCTTCTTCGGTCTTGAATTGACGACGAGGAACGCCACCAAAATTACTGAGATACTCCGGGAGAATGAGAAGCGAAGAGGTTGAGCCAACAATGAAATGATTCGAAATTGATCTTGGGAAGGCATCTGACTGATGGGATCCATTCTTACGTCACACTTAAAAGGAATTTGGGAATAGCTCCAGAATAATTAGAAGAGTCAGGTACGATCCTGGGAAAAGACCTGTGGGTTAGGGCCCACTGAAGAGAAAAAACTCCGTTGGAAAGGGATGTTGAACAGATAGGTGATGCACCAGAATGATTGACATATTTGAATGAGGTGATAACCACGAATTAATTGGAATACAGATGAATCTCCTGAGATGTCTTCCAAACTCTGGAATGATAAACTGGCGATAGGCGAACGAGCAGGGAAAACACTTGAGCCGAGGAAAAGAATATGATCAACACTGAAAAACATGAATTGAATCTACCGGAAAAGAAAAAGAGATGAAGAACGACAAACGAGACGAGAATTCACCGGTTGAAATAATTGACGAAAGACTGAAGAGGCTCCACACGAATAAAAT
>NC_041385.1:579211293-579254508 GCF_002162155.2 Triticum dicoccoides
GAATAAAATTGATGGTCGAAAGAGACTCAAACTCCGGGAAGAGAAAGGGTGGGAGGGCGGGAAAACAAAGGCAACTTGGAAGGGGGAACCGACGGATATCTAGAAGAGAAAAAACCGGTTGAAATCATTGAGGAAAGAAAGCAAAGACTTCACACGAGTAGGAAGGATACTCGATTACAGGCTCCGGCTCCAAGATGAAAAAGGGGTGGGCGGGTGGGAAAAAGAAAGACAACTTCGGATGGGGAAAACAACGTCGATTGAGAAAGAACTGACGACTGATCTTGCAAAAGATGATGAGGATCGAACCCACTCGAATAGAGGTGCGCCGGATTGAAAAGAAGATGAACAACGAACGAAAACTAACTGCGTGAACCTAAAGAAAGTTTGAAAGGGGAGAGGAGTAATTAGAAACACCTACGTCAAGATTCCTCACTAGAGCGACGAAGGGGCTGAGGAGTAAAAATAATTCCTACTCTCTGATATAACTAGACTCCGAAAACAGTTTTCTTCTAGGCTCAACAACGGCCAAACTACACGATCAATCAAGGGGGCTCCTAGGGTCGGTCGAGGCTCTGATACCAACTTGTCACACCCAATATTCGACCCTATCCAAAAGGAACTCGAAGGTCCTACCAAGGATAGACCCGCATATTGAAACGCTTTTGCAAGGTGGATATCATTACATCAACATTACATAATAGATGGGGATACATACAAGAGGCATACAATGCCACACGAATACAACAATACATCATACATAAGATCAACATCCGAACTACGGATGAAACACAAACAGAAACTCAAACGACATCCACCCTGCTAGCCCAGGCTGCCAACCTGGAACCTATCCCCTGATCGAAGAAGAAGCAGAAGAAGAACTCCAAAACAAGCACGCATAGCTCTCGCGTCAAGATCATCGCATAACCTGTACCTGCAACTGTTTTTGTAGTAATCTGTGAGCCACGAGGACTCAGCAATCCCATTACCATGGGTATCAAGACTAGCAAAGCTTAATGGGAAAGGAAGGGGTAAAGTGGTGAGGTTGCAGCAGCGACTAAGAAAGTATGGTGGCTAACATACGCAAATGAGAGCGAGAAGAGAAACAATGGAACGGTCGTGAAGCTAGCAATGATCAAGAGGTGATCCTGAACTCCTACTTACGTCAAACATAACACAGAAACCGTGTTCACTTCCTGGACTCCGCCGAAAAGAGACCATCACGGCTACACACGCGGTTGATGCGTTTTAACTCGGATCTGGTGTCAAGTTATCTACAACCGGACATTAACAAATTCCCATCTGCCACATAACCACGGGCACGGCTCTCGAAAGTTTATACCCTGCAGGGGTGTCCCAACTTAGCCCATGATAAGCTCTCGCGATCAACGAAGGATATACCTTCTCCCAGGAAGACCCGATCAGTCTCGGAATCTCGGTTTACAAGACATTTCGACAATGGAAAAACAAGACCAGCAAGACCGCCCGATGCGCCGACAATCCCGATAGGAGCTGCACATATCTCGTTCTCAGGGCAACACCGGATAAGCTAAGCATACAGGTACCGACGTAACCCAAGTTGCCAAGGGATGGTCCCGCACGGTGCTCTAGTTTGGACCAACACTTAGACAAGCATTGGCCCGGGGGGCTATAATAAAGATGACCCTTGGGTTAATTACTCCCAAGGGAAAAGTAGGTGGTGGTGAGGCAAATGGTAAAACCAAGGTTGGGCCTTGCTGTAGGAGTTTTATTCAAAGCGAACTGTCAAGGGGGTCCCATAAATCACCCGACCGCGTAAGGAACGCAAAATCTGGGAACATAACACCGGTATGACAGAAACTAGGGCGGCAAGAGTGGAACAAAACACCAGGCATAAGGCCGAGCCTTCCACCCTTTACCAAATATATAGATGCATTAATTAAATAAGAGATATTGTGATATCCCAACATAATCCTGTCCACCATGGAGCAATCTTCAACTTCACCTGCAACTAACAACGCTATAAGAGGGGCTGAGCAAAGCGGTAACATAGCCAAGCAATGGTTTGCTAGGAAGGGTGCAAAAGGTTAGAGGTTCATGGCAATTTGGGAGGCTTGAGGAACAAGTGATAGGAAGCGCAGCATAGCGATAGAACGAAGCAACTAGAATAGCAATGATAGTAGTGAGATCCAAGGTAGCGGTCATCTTGCCTGAAATCCCGCTAGGAAGAAGAACGAGTCCATGAAGAAGATGAAGCCACGAAGACGAACCATGCGTAGACGAACGAATCCTCACGATCGCAACGAAACGGGAATTATCGAGAAGAAGCACGCAACATGGTAAACACACCACACATAAACAAGACATGATGCACAACAAGCATGATGCATGACAAAGCTACATGGAGCTACTCATGGCAAGAGAGGATGCATACAAGAATAACACATCAAAGCAAGTTTAAATGAGGCCGGAAACAACATATAACAATTTCGGTAAGTCCTCATATGCAAGTTTCAAAGTTGGTCCAGATCTGAATAAACCTTATGTTCAAGTTGTTAAACAGCAAGTTAAGATGCACCAAGATGATCTACACGAAATTCTAGTCAAGTTACATATAAAGTTCATTAGATTCGGATCTACGGCCTAGAAGATATGAGCAAAACAAGATAATCATGGCATTGATGCAAAATGCATACAAACATCAATAAAACACCTCAAAACAAGGATGCAACATGATAATATGAAACTTCATGCAAAATCAAGTAAGTTTCATATAGAGCACACTCAAAATGGAGCAACGGTTCAACACATACACTCTATACAAGTTTAAAGGACAAGCTGTCCAAAACAGCAATTAGGCATCTAGCAAGCATCAAAACAACATGCTATGGTACCACAATATGAAAACAAGAGACATAGACATAATGTACAGGTAATGCATGACAAAACATGAACACTGAGCTATCTCCAGAAATCACTAGAACATGCTCAAACACACATGGCAAGATTGCAAATAATAACAGTTTCAGACTTAACAGAAATAACATCAGGTTGCAATGTTTAGAGCTATCAAATAACATGCTACAGGAACTTATCATGGCAAGAAAAGGCAAGGAATGAATCTACTAAACTCGTAGAACAAATGTCCCTTACTGACCATGAGCCAAAAAGGCACAGAAAATATGATGGCACCCATGTAAACATGGCAAGTAATATGACAGATTCAGACATGGCAGGAACAACAATAAGTAGGCATGTTGGTGAGCTTGTACCACTCACCATAGAGCAACACATGGCGTGGCAAGGTGACCAATAGTAAGAAGGCATGTTTGAGAAGCTAAGAATGGCAAGAACAAGTTCATAGGGTGCATGGATCACTAGCAACAATCATGGCAACATTGAACTTAATGTTAACAGGCTGACAGCAACAATATTTAGCAAATTGAGAGCAAGATAACAAGAAGCTACAGCAGGCTATAAATAAAACCAGGGGCATGAATGGATAGAGCATGACATGTATAACAAATCATCCTTAGTGAACATCTCCAGATTATGCATAGAATGACTTGTAGCAGCAGGTTTACATAGCATCGCAAAATAAGAGATTCAGACAAGCAAAACAGCAACAGCAAGTACCCCACTTAACAAGCTTGATGCACTCACTACACAACTCATAAAAATACATGGATAGCACCCCTGTAAAGATGGCATGACATAGTTCAAAACACATGTAGGCATCAACCTCATAGGATGCACATATTAAACATGGCAAAAATGACAAATGAGCATGTTCTGTTAACAGACAGCAGATAACATTATATAGCGCTCTTGCAACAATGATTCAGGCATCAAGATGGACTCAAATGAACATGATGCAATGGAATGAAATGAAGTACCCGCTGAGACGAAGAATTTGACATATTACACGCACGAAACGGACCAGTATGAAACAAGTTATGGCAGGTCAAAGTTGCTCAAGTGATGCTGAAACAGAAAAGGACTTGGTCGATTTCCTAAAAAAACGAGTGAGCGTTGTATTCTAAAACATGCACATGGCGATGGATAGAGGGGACTCACCATGGGCCAAGGCCCAGGCTGGAAGGGGGCCAACCGGCGGGTGGCTGGGCCGGTCGAGGCGCTGGGCTGCGGTTGCGGGGCCCACGCGGGCGAGGCAGGCAGGCGGCGCGCTCGTCGTCGTTCTCCCGATCCCGCCTGGATCGGGGCAAGGACAGCGGCAGCGGGGTATGCCGTTCCGGCGAGGGGGCGGCAGGACGACGGCGGGGCGGCCAGATCCGGGCATGGCGCCCCCGGATCCGGTGACGACGAGGCCGGGCCGGCGAAGGGCGCCGGCAGGGAGCGGGCGGCGACCCGGGGAAGAGGGCGCTAGGCGGCGCGGGGGCGGCGGTGCAGGTGGCGATGGGGCGAGGCGCAGGCGGCGCGGGGGAGATGTGTCCGGTGGCACGGAGGAAGAGGAGGCTAGGGTTTATCCGCGAAAAATGGAGGGGGAGGACCTACTTATAGCTAGAGGGAGCTAGGAGAGTCCAAATGAGGTGCGGTTTTCGCCCACACGATCGTGATTGAATGACCGAGAGCATGGAGGGTCTTTGGATGGGTTATTGGGCCACTTTGGAGGGGTGTTGGGCTGCAAGACAAAAGAGGCTTTTGCGATTACCCGGTTAACCGTTGGAGTATCATACGACCTCCAAATGGCACGAAACTTGACAGACGGTCTACCGGTGCTATACCAAGGCCGCTTGGCAAACCTCGGGCCATTCCGAGAAAGTTTAACACCCGCTCACAACGAGATACAAAAAGGGGGACGCCGGAGGACATAGGAGTGTCGGATTGCAAAACGGACAACGGGGAAAATGCTCAGATGCAAGAAATGAACACGAATGCGAAATGAGATGCACATGATGATATGATATGAAATTCATATAATGACATGGCGAAGTGCAACACGCAAGCAAATGACATGGCAATGATGGCGAATAACTGGCAGACACCTGGCGCAACGAATCTGGGGCATTACAGAAGCAGAGGTTGTCATGCGCGTTTAGGGTTGATGCACAAAATCTTAATTCAAAAGAACATCACTATATATTGCCCCTTGTTTGTGGACCTTTATTATGCAGTCCGTCGCTTTTTTTACTTCCACAACAAGTTCGTACAAAGCTTATTTTCTCTGCACTAATAAGTCATACATATTTAGAGAGCAAGTTTTATTGCTTGCACCGATGCCAACTTACTTGAAGGATCTTACTCCATCCATAGGTAGGTATGGTGGACTCTCATGGAAAAACTGGGTTTAAGGGTATTTGGAAGCACAAGTAGTATCTCTACTTGGTGCAAGGAATTTGGCTAGCATGAGGGGGAAAGGCAAGCTCAACATGTTTGGAAGGGCAATGACAATATACTTTAACTGAGATGTCAGAAAACATAAACCATTATGTTGTCTTCCTTCTCCAACGTCAACTCTTTTAGCATGTCATACTTAATGAGTGCTTCACAATCATAAAAGATTTCCAAGATAATATATTTGTATGTGAACCTCTCTTTCCTTATTACTTCCTATTAATTGCAACGATGACCAAAACTACGTTTGCCAACTCTCAACAACTTTTATGCCTCATACTTTCTATGTGTGAAGTCATCACTAACCAAGTTATAAGCATATGAAACATATAAAAAAATTCAAATTTATGACATTCAATTCATTCCCCCATTTACTCATAGGATATACATGAAGCACAAGAGTAAATGACAAACTACTCCAAAAGATATGAGTGAAGGACACTGAGTAGGCAAATAATTAACTGGCCATGGGAGGGTTCCTTTTCTATTCAAAATTTCAGATCCAATGATTTTATTCAAACACCAAGTAAAACAAAATAAAATTACATTGCAAGGATATCACAACTCATGTGAAGAAGCAAAAACTTAGGTTCAACCGATACTAACCGATAATTGTTGAAGAAGAATGGTGGGATGCCTAATGGGGCATCCCCAAGCTTAGATGCTTGAGACTTCATGGAATATTATCTTGGGGTGCCTTGGGCATCCCCAAGCTTGAACTTTTATATCTCCTTAATTCCTCTCATATCGTGGTTTCTCTTTTTATCAAAAGCTTCATCCACACCAAACTCAACAAGAACTCGTGAGATAGGTTAGTATAAACCAATGCAAAACCTTATCATTTTCTACTGTAACAAAACACTAAAATTATTATTCAACATTGCATACTAAATGCCTCTGCATATTTAATACTCTTATCCTCAAATAGTATCATTAAACAAGCAAACATATGCAAACAATGCAAACATAACAACAATCTGTCAAAACAGTATAGTCTGTAAAGAATGCAAGAGTATCAATACTTCCCTAACTCCAAAAATTATGAAATAAAATTCCCACTATAGTATACTTATCATAGATCATTATGCAAAAAGTTTTAACAGTATATCATGCTCTGACTTTTCTAGCGAATTTTTGCAACAGCGGTAAACTTTCTGGTTTCAAACAGCAACATGTATACTAGCAAAATAAGCATGGTAAAGGCTATCCTTGACATTTTTATTGAAACTAAAGATGCAAAACACTATTCTAAATAACATAAATCTAATACTAACAAAAGAAAATGACGCTCCATGTAAAACACATATCATGTGACGAATAAAAATATAGCTCTGAGTAAGTTGTACCCATAGTTTTGAAGATGAAAGAAGGGATGCCTTCCGGGGCATCCCCAAGCTTAGGCGCTTGAGTCTTCCTTGAATATTACCTTGGGGTGCCTTGGGAATCCCCAATCTTAGGATCTTTCTATTCCTTATTCTCCTCATATCGATATCTCACCCAAAACTTGAAAACTTCAATCACACAAAACTTAATGGAACTTCGTGAGATAGGTTAGTATGGTAAAGAGTAAACCATGCACTTTGGTACTGTAAAAGACAAGGTTCATAATTTTTTCACATAATTCCTACTGTACCACATCATTTCTACAATTTATATTGAAAAATATAAGCCATAGAAACTAGAAAACAAGCAAACTATGCAATAAAAACAGAATCAGTCAGAAAGAGAACAGTCTGTAATGATCTCAACAATGACCATACTTCTGCTACTCGAAAAATTATGAAATAAATTGTTGGACGTGAGGAATTTGTCTATTAATCTTCTGCAAAAAGAATCAACTCAAAATCAGTATTCTGTAAACAATTAGAGCTAATCTCGTGAGCGCAAAGTTTCTGTTTTTTACAGCAAGATCACATTAACTTTCACATAAGTCTTCCCAAAGGTCTTACTTGGCACTTTATTGAAACAAAAGCTATAAAACATGATTAATACATTAGCTTAACAATGTATACACACAAAAACAGTAAGGGTAAATATTGGGTTGTCTCCCAACAAGCCCTTTTCTTTAATGCCTTTTAGCTAGGCATGATGATTTCAATGATGCTCACACAAAAGAAAAAGGTTTGAGACACAAAGAGAGCATCATGAAGAATATGACTAGCGCATTTAAATCTAACTCACTTCCTATGCCTAGGGATTTAGTGAGCACACAATTTATAGGAACAAAAGTCAACTAGCATAGGAAGTCAAAACAAGTATAACTTCAAAACTTTAAGCACATAGAGAGGAAACTTGACATTATTGCAACTCCTACAAGCACATATTCCTCCCTAATAATAATTTTCAGTAGCATAATGAATGGAAACTTTGTTCTCATACTCAATTGGAACCTCTTCTGAAATAGTGGAATACTAATTAAAGTTGACACTCTTCCAAATCCACTTTCATAAATATCGTACGAAGATTCAACACCCTCCAAGATAGTGGGATCACTAATTCCTAAAGTTGACACTCTTCCAAACTCACTTTAAATTATAGTATTATTCATACTACAAAAGATATAAGTGAAGTTCCTGGAGCATTTTACAACCAATATCCAAGCTCAAAATATATAAGTGAAGCATACAAAGCATTCTATAAAACCATACTCAAACGATTTAAGTGAAGCACAAAGAGCAATTAGATAAGACCATACTTAAAAGATATAAGTGAAGCACATGAAGTATTATATAAATCAATGAAGAGCTATCTCATACTAGCATGATTCTTAAAGAAAAACAAAAATACAAAGGACATAAACAATGTGAACAAAACAAAAACCGAGGTATACCGATATTTGTTGAAGAAGAAAGATGGGATGCCAACCGGGGCATCCCCAAGCTTAGATGCTTGAGTATACTTTGAAATATTTACTTGGGGTGCCTTGGTCATCCCCAAGATTGAACTCTTGTCTCTATTTATTCTTCTCACATCGGTAACTCCTCGTTCTTCAAATACTTCATTCACAAAAACTTAAACAAAAACTTGTGAGATCCGTTAGTGTAATAAAGCAAATTACCACTTTAAGGTACTGTAATTAACTCATTCTTTGTTTATATTGGTGTTAAACCTACTATATTCCAACTTCTATATGGTTCATACCCCCCGATACTAGCCATAGATGCATCAAAATAAGCAAACAACACATAGAAAACAGAATCTGTTAAGAACAGGACAGTCTGTAGTAATATGGAAGTTTAGTAAACTTATGTAACTCCAAAAATTATGAAATAAATTTGAAACTTTGAAAAATTTGTACAGAAGTAATGTGCAAAAAGTTTCAGACCCATTTGACTTTCCACTAAAAAATGTAAATTCATGCACTACAGCCAAAGTTTCTGTTTTTGTTCTGCACATAGTAAACAAGCAATCTAATCATACTAAAACGAAAGCTTGGCACATTATATTTATATTACAATGCATATATACAAGGGGATAATTATTTACAGAGAAAATTCCATGAAAAATTCTACATTGTTTCCGTGAGCATGAACACAAGTTCTCAAGGTTGACCCTCACTTCTTCAATGCATAACTTTCCAATCACTTCTCTTTTTGAAAAACTTTTTTAGGCATGAGAGGAAAGTAAATATTCTTTTTGGTATTTTCATTCTTTTTTAAAAAAATTGTATGTTTCACCCACAACTAAACAGAAAAAAAGGAAAAACTAAATCTACTAAGTAAAGAAAGCAAACAAGCACACACGATAATATCAACCCCACGCTATTGCTCCCCGGCAACGGCGCCAGAAAAGAGCTTGATAATCCCCAAGTGCAGGGAATCATCGTAGCAATTCCCAAAGGTGGAAGTGATAAGTATGGAGTGTCGAACGCACAAGGAGCTAAAGGTAAGATCAATATTCTCTCAAGCCCTATCTGCCTCTGATACGACTCTACGTGCATCGAACGTTTGCTTCCAACTAGAAACAAGAAATAAAACCGTGTTGTGGGTATAACGAGGATAACTTTGTATGATATCAGAGAGCTAAAATATAAAAGTAGGTGCTGTTATCATAAAATTAGAATATCTTACTAAATAATATAAATAGCAAGTGTGGAATAATGGTGGATCGGTGTGCGGAATTGTCCTAAGCAATTGTTAACAAGATCGATAGTCGTCATTGCAATTTCATATGAGGGAGAGGCATAAACTAACATAATTTTCCTACATGGATCATATGCTCTTATGATTGGAAACTCTAGCAAGCATCCAAAACTACTAAAAGATTCATTAAGGTCAAACCCAACCATAGCATTAAAGCATCAAGTCCCCTTTTATCCCATACGCAACAACCCCCTTACTCGGGTTTAAGCTTCTGTCACTCTAGCAACCCACTATAAGCGAATCATGAACGTATTACAACACCCTACAGCGGGAATCCCTCATGCTTGCACGGCATGGAGGGCACCATAGGACAGCACCAAAATAAAACATACAACTCGTACCAATCTAGATCATCAATCAACTCAAAGACAAAAGATATCTACTCAAAACATCATAGGATGGCAACACATCATTGGATCATAATATGTGGCATAAAGCACCATGTTCAAGTAGGGATTACAGCGGCGTGTGGGAGAGTGGACCGCGTAAAAGAGATGAGGATGGTCATGATGATGGTGATGTTGATGAAGACGATCACCGCGGTGATGATTGCCCTCCCGATGGCACTCCGATGCCACCAAGAGAGAGGAGGAGAGGTTCTCCCCCTTGTGCTTCCTCCTCCATGGCTTTCCCCCTCTGGTCCTTGGCCTTCATGGCAATGATGGCCCCTCCAAGATCCTCCTCCATGGCCTCCGGTGATGATGGCCCCCTCCGGCAGGGTGCCGGAGAGGGCCTAGATTGATTTCTCGTGGCTACAGAGGCTTGCGGCGGCGGAACTTCTGATCTAGGTTAATTCCCGAAGGTTTCAGTATTTATAGGAATTTTTGGCGTTGGTTTCATGTCAAGGGGGCCTCCGGGCTGTCCACGAGATAGGAGGGCACCCCCCCAGGGGGGCGCTCCCCTGTCTCATGGGCAGCCCGGGACTCCTCTGGCCCAACTCCGATGCTCCGTGGTCTTCTTTTGGTCCAGAAAAAATCCTCAAAAATTGGCACGTCAATTGGACTCCGTTTGGTATCCCTTTTTTGTAAAACACTAAAACAAGGGGAAAACAGAAACTGGCACTGGGCTCTAGGTTAATTAGTTAGTCCCAAAAATCATATAAAATGACATATAAATGCATATAAAACATCCTAGATGGATAATATAATAGCATGAATACTTCAGAAATTATAGATACGTTGGAGACGTATCAAGTCTCACATTGACGAGGATAATCAACGGGCTATGGAGATGCCCATCAATTGATGTCAACATGAGGAGTTGGGATTGCCATGCAACGGATGCACTAGAGCTATAAATGAATGCTCAACAAAAGAAAACTAGTGGGTGTGCATCCAACTTGCTTTCTCACGAAGACCTAGGGCATTTGAGGAAGCCCATCGTAGAAATATACAAGCCAAGTTCTATAATGAAAAATTCCCACTAGTATATGAAAGTGACAACATATGAGACTCACTATATGAAAAACATGGTGCTACTTTGAAGAACAAGATATGAGACTCACTATATGAAGGACATGGTGCTACTTCGAAGCACAAGTGTGGAAAAAGAGATAGTAACATTGCCCCTTTTATTATTTTCTCTTTTTTTCTTTTCTTTTTTTTCTTTTTTTCTTTGGCCTTTCTTTTGTTTTCTTTTGGCCTTTCTTTTTTTTATTTTATTTTTTTCTTTGGGACAATGCTCTAATAATGATGATCATCACACTTCTATTGATTACAACATATGAATTACAACTCGAAACTAGAACAAGATATGACTCTATATGAATGCCTTCGGCGGTGTACCGGGATGGTGCAACGAATCAAGAGTGACATGTATGAAAAATTATGCATGGTGGCTTTGCCACAAATACGATGTCAACTACATGATCATGCAATGGCAATATGACAAAAGTAATGTATGTCATGATGATGATGAACGGAACGGTGGAAAGTTGCATGGCAATATATCTCGGAATGGCTATGGAAATGCCATAATAGATAGGTATGGTGGCTGTTTGAGGAAGATATAAGGAGGTTATGTGTGATAGAGTCTATCGTATCACAGGGTTTGGATGCACCGACGAAGTTTAGACCAACTCTCAAGGTGAGAAAGGGCAATGCACGGTATCGAAGAGGCTAGCAATGATGGAGAGGTAAAAGTGCGTATAATACATGGACTCAACATTAGTCAAAAGAACTCAAATGCTTATTGCAAAATTTAGAAGTCATCAAAAATCAAGCACTACGCGCATGCTCCTAGAGGGATAGATTGGTAGGAAAAGACCATCGCTCGTCCCCGACCGCCGCTCATAAGGATGCACAAGCCAGGTACACTTCATGTTTCAAATTTGTTACACAACTTTAACCTTACGTGCATGCTATGGGACTTGCTAACTTCAACACAAGCATTATTTAAATTCATAATCACCCAACTAGCATGACTTTAATATCACTACCTCCATATATCAAAACAATTATCAAGTATCAAATTGATCATAGCATCCAATTCACTTCCTATGATAGTTTTTATTATACCCAACTTGGATGCCTACCATTCTAGGACCAATTTATAACCATAGCAAATACCATGCTGTTCTAAAAGACTCTCAAAATAATATAAGTGAAGCATGAGAGACTAGTAATTTCTACAAAATTAAGCCACCGCCGTGCTCTAAAAGATATAAGTGAAGCACTAGAGCAAAAACTATCAAGCTCAAAAGATATAAGTGAAGCACATAGCATATTCTAGAAAATTCTAATCAAGTGGGCTTATCTCAAAAGGTGTGTACAGCAAGGATGATTGTGGTAAACTAAAAAGAAAAGACTAATATAATACATGACGCTCCAAGAAAAACACATATCATGTGGCGAATAAAAATATAGCTTCAAGTAAAGTTACCAATGAACGAAGACGAAAGAGGGGATGCCTTCCCGGGGCATCCCCAAGCTTAGGCTTTTGGCTATCCTTGAATATCTTGGGGTGCCATGGGCATCCCCACGCTTAGGCTCTTGCCACTCTATTCCATAGTCCATCAAAGCTTAACCCAAAACTTGAAAACTTCACAACACAAAACTCAACAGGAAATCTTATAAGCTCCGTTAGTGAAAGAAAACAAAACCACCACATAAGGTACTGTAATGAACTCATTATTTATTTATTTTGGTGTTAAACCTACTGTATTCCAACTTCTCTATGGTTTATAAACTATTTTACTAGCCATAGATGCATCAAAATATGCAAACAACACACGAAAAACAGAATCTGTCAAAAACAAAACAGTCTGTAGCAATCTGTAACTAACGCAAACTTATTAAACTCTAAAAATCCTACAAAAATAGGAAGTCCTGGAAAATTTGTCTATTGATCAGCATAAAAAAGAATCAACACAAAATCGCGTTCCTGTGATTTAACAAAACTAATTTCGTGCGTGCAAAGTTTTTGTTTTTCAGCAGAATCAAATCAACTATCATCATAGGTTATCCTATAGGTTCTACTTGGCACAAACACAAAATAAAAGATTAAAACACATCTAAACAGAAGGTAGATGAAAAATTTATTACTAAACAGTAACAAACAAAAAACGAGAATAAAATTGGGTTACCTCCCAACTAGCGCTATCGTTTAACGCCCCTAGCTAGGCATAAAAACGAAGATAGATCTAAGTAGTGCCATCTTTGATTTTCAGTTTCTTAGCGGAGTCATGCTCGAATCCGGGAGGTTCTTTATGTTTCCCTTCATACTCAGAAATTTTTAGATCTAAAGAATCCAACCGCTTATTGCAAAGAGTAATCAACATATTCATGCGGTGAAGATTTCCGCTAACACTTTTAAGAGGCTCAAGAGACTTTTGTAAAAAAATTGTTACTTCACAAATCTTTCCAAACACTTGTGTTTCTTCTTGAGTAGGATGTGATCCTCCTTTTGAGGTAGTGTCCCACTATTACCTCTATAATTTCATGAGCAATACTAGGATCAATTTCAATAAAATTTCCCTTGGCAATGCAATCCAAGAGTTGTCTATGAGTCATATTTAACCAAACATAAAAATTGCAAAGAAGAATTCTAAAGTTCACCTCAAGGGTGCACTTGCGATAGGATTCCATCATCCTATACTAAGCATCTTTTAAGTTTTCTCCTTGCCTTTGTTTCAAGTGAAGAACTTCAAACTCGGGAGACATAGGAGCGGATAAGGAACTAGACATAACGAGAAGCAAAAAGGCAAGCGAAAGAGAGAGGAGGAGATTGGGAAAGAGAGAGCAAATAAAATGGCAAGGGTGAAGTGGGGGAGAGGAAAATGAGAGGCAAATGGCAAATAATGTAAATGCGAGGGAGATGAGTTTGTGATGGGTACTTGGTATGTCTTGACTTGAGCGAAGACCTCCCCGGCAACAGCGCCAGAAATCCTTCTTGCTACGTCTTGAGCTTGCGTTGGTTTTCCTTGAAGAGGAAAGGGTGATGCAACAATAGTAGCGTAAGTATTTCCCTTAGTTTTTGGGAACCAAGGTATCAATCCAGTAGGAGGCTCCTCAAAATTCCCACGCACCTACACAAACAAACAAAGAACTCGCAACCAACGCAATATAGGGGTTGTCAATCCCTTCACGACCACTTGCGAAAGTGAGATCTAATAGAGATAATATGATAAGATAAATATATTTTTGGTATTTTATAATATAGATGCAAAAGTAAAGATGCAAATAAAAGTAAATTGAAAGCTTATATGATAAAAGATAGACACGGGGGACATAGGTTTCACTAGTGGCTTCTCTCAAGATAGCATAAGTATTACGGTGGGTGAACAAATTACTGTCGAGCAATTGATAGAAAAGCGAATAATTATGAGATTATCAAGGCATGATCATGTATATAGGCATCACGTCTGTGACAAGTAGACCGACTCCTGCCTGCATCTACTACTATTACTCCACACATCGACTGACTTCTGCCTGCATCTAGAGTATTAAGTTCATAAAGAACAAAGTAACACATTAAGAAAGATGACATGATGTAGAGGGATAAACTCAAGCAATATGATATAAACCCCATCTTTTTATCCTCGATGGAAACAATAGAATACGTGCCTTGCTGCCCCTGCTGTCACTGGGAAAGGACACTGCAAGATTGAACCCAAAGCTAAGCACTTCTCCCATGGCAAGAAAGATCAATCTAGTAGGGTAAACCAAACTGATAATTCGAGGAGACTTGCAAAGATAACTCAATCATACATAAAAGAATTCAGAGGATATTCAAATATTTCTCATAGATAAACTTGATCATAAACCCACAATTCATTGGATCTCGACAAACACACCGCAAAAAGAGTTTACATCGAATAGATCTCCACAAGAGAGGGGGAGAACATTGTATTGAGATCCAAAAAGAGAGAAGAAGCCATCTAGCTAATAACTATGGACCCGAAGGTCTATGGTAAGCTACTCACAACTCATCGGAGGGGATATGGTGTTGATGTAGAAGCCCTCCATGGTCGATTCCCCCTCCGGCAGAGCACCGCCGAAGGCTCCAAGATGGGATCGCGGATACATAAGGTTAAGGCGGTGAAAATTGTGTTTCGTTGGCTCCCTGGATGTTTTCGGGGTACGTAGGTGTATATAGGAGGAAGAAGTACGTCGGTGGCCGCATGTGGGGCCCAGGAGATAGGGGCGCGCCCAGAGGGGGTGGGCGCGCCCTCCTGTCTCCTGGCCGCCTCGCAAGCTTCTTGACTTGCACTCCAAGTTCTCCGGATCACGTTCGTTCCAAGAATCCTGCTCCCAAAGGTTTCATTCCGTTTGGACTCCGTTTCATATTCCTTTTCTTTGAAATACTGAAATAGGCAAAAAAAACAGCAATACGGGCTGGGCCTCCGGTTAGTAGGTTAGTCCCAAAAATGATATAAATGTGTAAAATAAAGCCCATAAACATCCAAAAGGGGTAATATAATAGCATGGAACAATAAAAAATTATAGATACGTTGGAGACGTATCAACGGCGCGGTTGGATTACCCACGCCCGTATTGATGAGTATCCCGCAATAAGGGGACATGATCTCTGCTCCGACAAGACGTGCCAATAAAATCGCATCTTGAAATGTGGAGTGGGAGGCTGAAAAACGGTTCGAAATAATGACCGGGCAGCGACGTGATGTCACGCTACAAAAGTTGTGAGTAGATTGGACTCGTGAAATATTATACTCTTTGCGTGTGTGTGTGTGTGTGGTACTTGTTTTGCAGAGTCGGACATGTTTTCTATGTTCGAAGGCTGTTTTGGAGTATTCGGAGGAGGAACCCGCCTTGCAATGCCAAAGACAATCTGCGCACGGACACATCGTCACTGAAGCCTGGTTCAGGGGCTACTGAGTGAGTTCTGGATTAAGGGGTCCTCGGGCGTCCGGACTATGTAACATGGGCCGGACTAATGGGCTATGAAGGTACAAGATAGAAGACTTCTTCCCGTGTCCGGGTGGGACTCTCCTTTGAGTGGATGGCAAGCTTGGCGTTCGGATATGTAGATTCCTTCCTTTGTAAACCGACTCTGTAGAACCCTAGGCCTCTCCGGTGTCTATATAAACCGGAGTGTTTATTCTGTAGAGGCAATCATAATCATGCAGGCTAGAAATCTAGGGTTTAGCCATTACGATCTCGTGGTAGATCAATTCTTGTAATCCTCATATTCATCAAGATCAATCAAGCAGGAAGTAGGGTATTACCTCCATCAAGAGGGCCCGGACCTGGGTAAACATCATGTCCCCCGTCTCCAGTTACCATCGACCCTAGACGCACAGTTCGGGGCCCCCTACCCGAGATCCGCCGGTTTTGACACCGACAGCAGCTATTCCCCACATGGCAGCCATTTCCTACAGGAGAAACCCACATATGACACCCGTCCTGCGACGTGTTAAGAGAACAAGTGCGGAGCTGGAAAGATAGCCCGGCAAGCCTTGCGGGGCAACCAGCAATCTGACGTTCAGCGGTGAATTTAATGCGCCCTGTTAGCCCACAGAGTTAGGTATGATAGCACTGTTTGCTATCTTATCAGTGCATAATGACTACTTTGCCACTGTGGTTACCCCTTGATCTATAAAAGGAGGCCCATGGCAACCATAGAAAGGGTTAGAATATTGGATAACTCACACCCCCATACGCGCGTAGCCGCTGCTGCCTCAAGGCAACCCCTGCCAAGCAAGTGTACTACGTTCGCCACCACCTTTTCAACCATCAATCCACCAAAGCACCAGTAGGGTTTTACGCCTCACGGCCGCCCGAACCTAGGTAAATTGCATGTGTGATCTCTGCAGCGCTGCCCCATGTTGGTCTGCTATTTGCACAACGCATCGCCCCCCTGCCGAACCAGTAAGGGACCTCCCCGGTCCCATAGGTGTCCGTGGTTCTCTCCGACATCTTTGGCGTGCCAGGTAGGGGTGCGCTTGCGCGAACCTGAAGGCGTGCACAGCGCGTCGACTTCGTCACCATCGCCATCGAATATGGCACCCAAGAAGAAGCCCGGTCCTTCAGCTCACCCATCCACCTCAAAGGCTCCACCGCCCGCGGCCTCCAACGCTGCGGGGAGTGCGGAGGCGCACGAGGACGCGGACGCTGCTGGGGAAGTGCTCGAATCAGGTGGCGCCATCACCACTTCTCTCGCGGCCGACGCAGGAGCAGGAGGCACCGGAGGAGAGCAGCATCGACAACACCCCAACCCCCACGCTCCCCAAGGTGTGGGTGAGGGGGCCACTCCATCTGCACCCCTCTCCCCCGCCGACGGGCACAACACAGCAACGGCGCTCGGACCAGGGCGAGCCGCCGCCATCCAGCCGACCCCACCATGGGTGCGGTCGCAGCGCGTGCACCTCCCCCAGGACGGATCGACCAAGCAGCTGCGCCCAATGGACCTACTAGCCCTCATGTGCCTTCACTGCACCACGCCCAGGTGGTCGCCCCGCGACAGTAGCGGGGGTGCAGTATTACCGCCACTAGCACCCTCAGGAGCTGGACGACGGTACGATCGACATCATCATCATCCCTGCCAAGTACAGTTTCGGAGTCCATGGAACGGGCTCAACTTCTGTTGAGATTTCCGCCAGCGGCCGAGAAGATGAACGAGTGTCATGCCACCATCCAAAGCCTACTCGGATTCGCCGAAGCTGGGGGCTCAGGCGAGTTGACCCACCGCGACCTCCCCAAGCGACAACAACGGCTCGTGCTGTTGACCGTACGGAAGGAGCCATCCCCATGGTGCAGTCCCTGCCACGACAGCCCGCACGAGCGCAACCGAATCAAGACCACGAAGATGTCTTGATGGCCTCTTCTAACCCTCGAGCATGTCCAGGCCAACATCGAGCCCCGGAGGATAGGCGGAGAGGAGACGCACGCGTCGTCAAGCAACGCCATGACAACCTCCGCCGGACTAATGGGTACGACGGCCTCAACGTCGACGAGCCTGTGCTCGGTGTTGGTGGGTGCCTACCTTTCAAGGTTGGCTGCCCTACCTTTACACGAGAGCTGCGGCAAGTCCGTTAGCTGTCCGTTCGCATGTTCAAGCCAGAGATACCTGAGAAGTATGACCGGAGGCTGAACCCGGCAGAGTTCTTCAGCATCTACACCATTGTTGTTCAGGCTGCTGGGGGAAGAGATGAGAAGGTGTTCGCCACTACTTCCCTTTGGCCCTCAAGTTCAATGTGACATCTTGGCTGATGCACCTACCAGAGAACTCCATTTCGTCATGGGCTGATCTGTGCCACGAGTTCATTGGAGCCTTCACTGGCATACATCAGGAACCCGACAGGCCCAGTGATTTGCAGCTTCTCCAGTAGAAGGAAGGAGAAACCCTTCGTAAGTATTTACAAAGATTCAGCAAAGTTCATAGAAATATCCCAAATATCCATGCGGCAGCCGTAATAGCTGCCTTCCAGTCTAATGTGCACAATCCTCCTATCCGTTCCAAAATGAATGTGTGGTTGCCCAAGACTGTGAAGGAGCTTTACACTCTGGTAGATAAGTGTGCTCGGATGGAGGAGGGTAGGAAGTTACCCAGAGAGGAAGATTGCATCAATGTTGATTCAGAGGAGGAGGATGAATCAACTAGTCAGAAGAAGGGCAAGAAGCACAGCAAGAAGCGGAGAGATAAGGCAGTGATAGCTGTTCGAGGTTCGGGTATGCCTAGTACCGGCAAGAAGGCCAAACCCGAGCCCCCCTGCAAGGAAGTTTCCGTGTGCACTGACTGCCGGGAAGTCGCTGCTGCCAAAAAAGCTGGGAGAGGTGATGGGCCGTACTTCAAGATCCACCGAACCAAGGGCCACGACCTTCAAGAGTGTTATCAGGTTGAGCTGCTTGTTAAGAAGCAGAAAGCAGAATATGAGAAGCGTGATAAGGAAAAATGGCAAAATGTTGCTGGCGGTAAGGGCCGAGGTTGTGAAGTAAATCGCCCTGGCAAACCCTTTTGGAACCATGGAAAGCCCGCTAGAGGTCGAGAGAAGGAAATCTGTGATGATGAGAGTGATGGAGGGGATGAAGAGGAAACCAGTGAGCAGAAGTTTCGGAAGGCCACGGACGCCCTGTGCGTTGGAGGTGCATCTCTGCATGCTTCTCACCGCCAGCTCAAGCGCTGGGGGCGAGAAGTCAATGTCGTGGAACCAACGCCAGAGACCCGGAAGCCGCTCAAGTGGCCCCGCCCTCCCATCATCTTCCACGAAGAGGACCATCCTAGCCGTACCACTGCGGTAGGATGTTTGCCATTGTTGGTCTCTCCAACAATCCGCAACCTCAAGGTCACAAAGATGCTGGTGGACAGCGGGGCCGGGTTGAATCTGATTTCCTCGGCAGTCATCAGCAAACTTCAAATAGGAGAGGAAGAGCTAGAGCTTACCGGCACGTTTCGAGGAGTTAATCCCGGCAGGAGCCGTCCTAAGGGAAAGATTACATTGCCGGTAACGTTTGGGGGAGAGCTGAACTATCGGACTGAGAGGATTGTGTTTGATGTAGTTGATCTCCCCCTGCTGTACAATGTGATTCTTGGATGCTGAAAGTGCGTTATATCGACTAGAGGGGGGGTGAATAGGCGATTTTTATGAATTCTTCACTGAGGAATTTGCCGGTGAGGAAATTCCTTAGCGAAGAACTACCTGCAGCGGAATAAGTACTCAGAAGTAAGCAAAACAGAATACACGCATGGTCAACATGATGAAATGAAGACTAGCACAAAGTACAAAAAGCGTAATCACAGGATAACACAAGATGAAGACAAACAGACTGAAGAAATTGAACTCAGGAAATTGAGAAAGTCTTCAGTCAAAGTCTTCAAGCACAGATATGAACAAACATCAATACAGTAATGAGGAAATGAAAGGTTTGAGGAAATAGAACCAGTTAGGTTGGTGAAGACAATGATTTGGTAGACCAGTTCCAATTGTTGTCTTAGTTGTACGTCTGGTTGGAGCGGCTGAGTATTTAAACTCGAGGACACACAGTCCCGGACACCCAGTCACTGAGCACGCAGCTCAGGACACCCAGTCCTTACCATATTCTCCCTGAACTAAGGTCACACAGACCTCGTCCAATCACTCGTGGTAAGTCTTCAGGCGACTTCCAAACCTTCACAGACTTGGTCACTCGCCGATCCACAATTCCTCTTGGATGCTCTAGACCATGACGCCTAACCGTCTGGAAGAAGCATAGTCTTCAAAGGTAACAAGCGTCGGATCCACGCATGATCAAATTCTTCAGTGATGCTCAATCACTTTGGGTTTGTAGGGGTTTGGTTTTGGGTTTTCCTCAATTGATGATTTTCGCTCAAAGTCTTTGGAGGATGGGTTGCTCTCAAATTACAAGTGTCAAGTTCTCTCGGAGCAGCCAACCAGCTAGTGGTTGTAGGGGGCGGCTATTTATAGCCTAGGGAGTAGCCCGACATGATAAGACATAAATGCCCTTCAATGATATGACCGTTAGGTGGATAAGATATTTTGGGACAGCTGGAGCGCAGCACAGCAACGGTCGGAAATTTGACTCTCAAATTCCTCAGGGCTATCATGTTCCTCACTGTGTAGGCAATTCGCACTGGCGAATTCCTAACTCCTCAGTCAGAACAAATTCATCAGCGACCAGAAGAACTTCGTCTCTGTCACTGAAGAAAGTGACTGAACTGTATGAGATTTCCAAAGGCTTCACTCGAAGGGATTGGTAGGTGTAGGATTTTGAGTTGAGCATCACATGGAAATTTTTCCTTAGTATTTCCTCGACCCCCTTTAACAGTACGGTGTTTCCTATGACTCAAGAAAGAGAAAATGAAACTACAAAAACAAAAGTCTTGACGCTTCATGTTCCACAAATGAATACCAAGTCTTCAAGGTCACACCAATTTCTTCACTTTCAAAGTCTTCAGAAAGTCTTCAGAATATCAAAGTCTTCAGTCGAAGAACTTCATTTTTAGGGGTCGACTTTCTCTATAAATATCAAACTCCTCATAGACTTATAGACGTGTGTACACTCACAAACGCATTAGTCCCTTAACCTATAAGTCTTCAATACACCAAAATCACTAAGGGGCACTAGATGCACTTACAATCTCCCCCTTTTTGGTGATTGATGACAATATAGGTTAAGTTTTCAACGGGGATAAACATATGAAGTGTAAATACTGATATTGAGGAATTTGATTGCAAGATATAGAAGAACTCCCCCTGAACATGTGCATAGTGAGGAATTTGCGTTTGAGGCAATGCACATTTGAAGAGTTGAATGATGGAGATCTCCCCCTATATCTTGTAATTCATACACGGATTTGATATATAATATGAAGAATTTGAAATGCATGATGAAATATGGTGCCTGAGGAGATTCAGCATGCGTGCAATAATATTACCGAGGAATAAGCATGCCGAATAAAGCATCAAAAGTATCAGAGCATAGTGCAACAAAAGTATCAACGCACCATTGGGTTTAAGATTACAACTCGATCCAAATAGAAGTTTCAGAAGAACGAGAGTTGTAACTTAAAAAATGCCCTTAATATAGACCCGCTTGAAAGACTAACTCAGATTTCTCCCCCTTTGTCATCAAATGACCAAAAGGATTGAAACTGAGGACTAACGCCCCTAAAGAATTTCAAGTCGATGGAGGAGCGCCAGCGTTGTCGGGGTTGTTTGTTGTAGCAGGGCCTGCCGCAGTGTCATCCAAATCTTCATACTCATCAGTGTCACACGATGAATAATAAGAGCTGGCCACCAGTGGAGGAACTTTGACCCTCTTGAATTTCTTCGGAGGAGGTGCAGACCAGTCAAATTCTTCCTTGAGACCCATAGTCTTCAGTTCTTCAGCACTATAGACATGAGTGAGGGCAGCCCAGGTGCGGTTGAAGGTTTCATGAAGGTAGTATTGGTTCTTCTTCACTACATTGTGTGTTGAAGTCATATTGTGAAGAAGTGCACCAAACTGACGCTTTACCCTTTTGTGATTGCGATCAACCTTCTGATGAAGACTGAGGAGTAACTCATGGTCAGTCATCACCCTGGGTGCTGTGGCTTGAGGATTTTGCTTGGCTGAGGTATTTGCGGCAGTGTCATGTGTGGCAGAGTCGTCATTGGTAGAGTAAGATGCAGCCAGGCAAAATTGACCATCCAATGGAAGAATGCCTTCATCGATCACAGCAGCTGCCTTGCCTTTATCATCAGCTGATGAAACTGTCCGTTTGAGGACTTCAATGGGAGGCAAGTAGTTACCGTGGTTCAGAGTGTCAGCTTTGTAATTCAGTGAAGATCTTGCCCTGATGAATCTCATAATCCAAGGCGCATAGGGCTTCAGCTCGAATGGTGACATAGCAATATTGGCCAGAGTCCTCATGAAGAAATCATGGAAGTTGACGGGAACGCCATGAATGATGTTGAAAAGCATATTCTTCATGATGCCAACGACTTCTTCATCATTTGAGTCGTGGCCTTTGATAGGACTCATTGTCTTTGTCAGAATGCGATAGACAGTCCGAGGCACATAGAGTAATTCCTTGACGAGGAATTTGGTTCGTGGGGCCTGCCCAGGCTTCAAAGGCTTCATGAGCACTTGCATATAGTGATTTGTCAGTTCAGGGTCACTGTAGATGCAACGTGCACTATCATATCGAGAGGAAGGACACGAAGCAATTCAGTTGCCGGTGCCTTGTAGTGAGTGTTTTCAGTCATCCAGTCCAACACCCATGAGTTGACATCTTCAGCGTCTCCAGTGATATGCAGTGTCGCGTAGAACTGAAGAATGAGTTCTTCATTCCAATCGCAAATGTCAGTGCAGAAATTCAGTAATCCTGCATTGTGAAGAACACTAAGGACTGGCTCGAAGAATGGCAGAGATTCCATGTCCACGTGAGGAATATGTTCATGATCGAAGATTTTGTCTTTGTTAAACAACACTGTGGAATAGAAGTTGGCTTGACTAGTAGTCCAGAAATGCCTCTTCCTTATGCGAGCAGAGTCATAGGGGTTGTAGTCAGTGAAGAATACATGCTCGGAAAAGAAGTCTTCAGCCTTGAACTTCTGTTTGCTTGAGAACGGATTCTTCGGCTTTGGCAGAGGGGTGTCAGTGAGTTGCATTACCACCTCAGGAATCGCGAGCTCAGGTACTTCAGGCTGAGGAATTTCTGGTTCCTCTTCTTGTGCAACCTGAGTATCAGCAGCAGTAGGTTCTTCAGCACTAGTGGCTGGAATTTCTTCATGCACAGAGGGAGTGGGATGAGTTTCTTCAGAGCCCAGTTGAACTGTTGTTGCAGGGGACAGAGGAATCTGTTGGATAGGGGTGAAGAGAGGAGTATTGGGATGCTGACTTTCCCAAAAGTCATCATTCATCACAGGTTTGGCCTTCAATTTCATCTTCAATTTCCTCAACACCAGCCTCTTCAGTTGTGAACTGAGGCATAGGTGAGGAAATAACTGGCGTTGAAGGGATTTCGTCCACTTCAATTTCTTCATCAATCTGCTCTGATGAAGCAGCAGAATGAATTTCTTCATCAGATCCGCTTGGGATCACATAGTCTTCTCCAAAAGGAACAAGGTCCTTTGATGGCATGGAGGAAATTGGAACAACATCAATTGGATTTTCACGTGAGCTGGTCATTGGCTTCATTTTCTTCGCAGCCGAAGAATTTGACGCAGCTGATGCCTTCCATTTCTTCACTGCAGCTCGCTCTGCAGCCTTGGTCTTCTTCACGTCATAGGCAGATGGAAGAATTGGAGTTGGTGTAGGCGCGGGAGGAGCTGAGGAATCTGGTTGATTTTCTTCAGGCGCAACTGATGCAGTTGCCCTGATCTCTTCAGTTTCTTCAGGCGCACCACTAGTGGATGCCCTGGCAATTTCTTCAGCGGCTGGAATTTCTTCACCAACCCTGGAACTAGCATTTTCTTCAGCAGGCTGAAAGTCATCAGCGGTGCTGGCATGTTCTTCAGCAGGCTGAGCAGAGTCTGCAGCCTGAGGGTTTTCTTGTTGCGTTGGGGCTGCAACATTTGTGAATTTCTTCGTCAGATTGACGAATCTCACTTTAGCTCCTTGCCAATCAGCATAGTAGGCATCAAAGTCTTTGCTGAGGGCTTGAATTTCATACTGAGCCTGGAGAAGTTCCTCACGTGTCATTCTGACAACATTTTTCTTCAGGAGCTTCTCCTTTCTGTATTGAGCTTTCTTGATCTCTCTTGCTTTTTCAAACTTCCATTTCTCTTGAGTGATGAAATGGGTCAGCATGTGACTTTGACCAGGAGTCAGATGAAAATCAGGCATAGGGGTGTTAGGATCCTTGTGCCAGAGGTCAATGTAGTCGAGGATCTTCCTCGGATCCAAAAGCAGTGGCACAGATGTGCCTTTGGCTCTAGCGGCCTTCACCTGTCTGTCTCTGATGATTTCTGCAAGTTCATCATCAGAAGCTTCATCATCAGAAGGCACATGGAATGCGACCTGTTTCTTCTTTGGACTTGGCCGAGGACCGCGTCCAGCTGTTGCTTTAGTCTTCAACAGTGTGGGGCCTGATGAGGAAATCGGTGCAGCTGAGGAACTTGCTGAACACCAGAGGCAATCGAGAAACCCGCAGTCCTTTGACATGTAGCCAGATGCACAGGAGCTGAGGATTTTGAAGGAGCTGCTGAGGACTTTGGTGGAGCAGTAGCAGTGTGAGGAATTTGCCGTGAGGGCATTGCTGAGGAACTTGGCCGTGAGGGCGCTGTTGGTGAAGCACTTGGCTTACGAGTAGGCTTCTTTGGCATGGATTTCCTCGGTTTGACTGAGGCTTCAGTAGCAGTAGCAGTGGCAGAATCCTCATTGAATTTATTCATTGCCTCCTTGGCTTGTCTTGCCAATTTAGCTTGGCGCTTAGCCCATTCTTGAGGAAAGTCCTCACCACGCTTGATGCTTGTGGGGTCAGCTACTTGGCCAGGTGCCAATGGAGCTCTTGGGCATGGAGGATTGAGGGCGAATTTATTCATGTACTTTGGAGTCACATATCTGTATTCCCTCCATTCCCTTGCCCATCTCCGTTCAATCCTCTATATGCGCACCTTGCGCTGATTTTTGTTTTCTTTGCCAAATTTTGCTTCATCAGGTGTGCAATAGTCAGCATAAATTTCCTCAGGGATTTCAAATGCAGTCATAACCTCAGGTTTCTTTCCTCCTTTCTGCGGCTTCTTACCGTCTGCCATATTCTTCAGATGAGGAATTTGAACAATTGAACACTCTGAAGAAGTATGCAGTTTTTCTTTGAGGAACGCTGCAAATGAGTTAAGTTGATGAGAACCTTGTGATTCAGCAGCAGACATGAGTACCTGTGAACATAGTATAGGTGCGAGGAATTTGGAGAGGTCATATGCGTTCTCATAAGGTTTTTTGAAAAGAACAAGTTTTGAGGAATTTGACCAGATGAACCTTGAGGAATTTCACTAAGCGTTCTTGTCTTAGGTTCCAGAGTTGTACAGATCGAAGATCCACACAATTAGGGAATCTTGAAGAAAATGATTGCTTAGAGAAACAGTTCAAGATCATATGATGTGTGAGGTGTTCATATGTGTGAAGATTTGAAGAATAAACACCTTTGAAGATTTTCAGGAAAGTTTGAGAATCAAAGTGAGTAATAAAAGAAACTTTTAATTACCTAAAGTGAAGAACATGACGAACTGAGAAGAACAGATGTGAAGTTCGTCAGGTTAGATCTCCCACGCCCTAACTTGGCAGAGGAAGACAGCTACGGCGGCGGCGGAGTGAAGAATTCCGCGGTCGGCGCGAGTACGACGGCGATGAGGTCGAGGCAGCGAAGCTCTTCCTCATCGGCGACGATGGAGTAGCGGCGGCGCTAGGGTTTGAGAAGCTCGAGTGAGAGAGTAGCGATTGAGCGGAGTAAATGAAGTGAGGAAGGGGAGAGGGGTATTTATAGACATGGTGAAAAACTGTTCGCCCAAAAATTTTGGGACGAACGTGCCCCTGCCCTTTCTCCTTCTCGCGACATGTGTCACCCACGTAGTGTGTAGTTGAGATCGTGTAAGATCGTGGGTGAATAGGATAATGCATTGTGGGATGCGGAACGGTTTGAGCGGCAAAACCGAAAATTTGGATAAGATCTGTTTTAAAGTTCCGTTCGCAATTTCTTCAGCTCACAAGGACACAGTGAAGATTTTGAACAAGTTTCAAATAGAACGCACATGAAGAATTTGTGAATAGATTGGGTTGAGTATAGCATAGAGGGGGAAGGGTCCGATCACATTCACTTAGCAGGAAAAAGCAACTTGAAGAAATAGCTATAAGTGAATGCTGTAGAGGACATAAACTCATATATATATATATAGCCAATGAAGAAAAACGACGGAACCAGTGAAGATTTTGCAAAGTTGAAGAATTTGAAAGACTGAAGAATTTCAAAACTGAGGAAAAAATCAAATTGAAGATTTTCAACTTTTTATGGTGGCGTGACCCACCGTATAAGAATGATGATTTAAGACACCGCGTACAATTGTCGTAGGGTTCTAAGAATCAAATTCTTCATTAATTTCTTCACACTTAGAGTGTTATTCTTCATTGATTGAAGAAAAACGTTTCTTCATGTGTTGCACATCTAAGTCATCAATTTTGCATAAGTGTCAGGGTGTGTGTCCTTTTCAAAGAACATTCGGAGATTCTAAGATATTTAGCTCACACCGCAACTTGCTAAAACTCTTCTCATCCAAGGGCTTAGTGAAGATATCAGCTAGCTATTCTTCAGTCTTCACGTGCTCGATGGAGATGTCGCCCTTCAACACATGATCACGAAGAAAATGATGACGAATCTGAATGTGCTTTGTCTTCGAGTGCTGAACTGGGTTGTGAGAAATCTTGATGGCACTCTCATTGTCGCAGAGGAGAGGCACATTCTTCACGTTGACGCCATAGTCCTTGAGGGTTTGCTTCATCCAAAGCAGTTGAGCACAGCAAGAGCCAGCAGCAATGTATTTAGCTTCCGCAGTAGACAGTGATACGCAGTTCTGTTTCTTCGAGGACCAACAGACCAAAGATCGTCCAAGGAAATGACAAGTGCCAGATGTTGACTTGCGGTCCACACGATCACCAGCATAGTCAGAGTCAGAATATCCAATGAGATCAAAAGCAGAGCCCTTGGGGTACCATAATCCTAGTGTTGGTGTGTGAGCTAGATATCGAAGAATATGCTTCACAGCCTTATGGTGTGATTCCTTCGGTGCATCTTGAAATCGGGCACACATGCAAACACTAAGCATTATATCTGGCCTATATGCACATAAGTACAATAAAGAACCAATCATGGAGCGGTATTCCTTGTGATCAAAGTCAATACCATTTTCATTAGTGCATAGATGGCCATTTGTGGGCATAGGAATTTTGACGCCTTTGCAATCTTGCATGCCGAATTTCCTCAGTACATCTTTGAGGTATTTCTCCTGAGATATGAATATGCCATTGCGCTGTTGACGAATTTGAAGACCTAAGAAGAATTTCAACTCTCCCATCATAGACATTTGATATTCTTCACTCATCATATAGGCAAATTCATCACTATAACGTTGGTCAGTACAGCCAAAGATAATATCATCAACATATATTTGGCACACAGACAGTTCACCATCATAAGATTTAGTAAAGAGAGTAGGGTCGAGTGAACCGGGTGTGAAGCCATTCTTCACGAAGAATTCCTTCAATGTATCATACCACGCCCGAGGGGCTTGCTTGAGGCCATAGAGAGCCTTATTAAGTCTGAAGACTTTGTCAGGATTCTTTGGATCTTCAAAACCTGGGGGTTGAGCAACATATACTTCTTCGTCAAGCTTACCATTGAGGAATGCACTTTTCACATCTATTTGATGATATCATGATGGTTAGCATAAGCAAGTAATATGCGAATAGCCTCAAGTCTAGCAACAGGTGCAAAAGTTTCATCGAAATCAATTCCTTCAACCTGTGTGTAGCCTTGAGCTACTAGTCGTGCCTTATTCCTCACCACAAGGCCATTTTCATCTTGCTTGTTGCGGTAGATCCACTTTGTGCCATTATGCTTGCAAGGATCTGGACGTTTGACCAGTTCCCAGACATTGTTGAGCTCGAACTGATGTAATTCTTCTTGCATAGCCTGAATCCACTCCGGCTCCAGAAATGCTTCATCTACCTTAGTGGGCTCTGTGATATAGACAAAAGCATAGTGCCCACAAAAGTTAGATAAATGTGAAGCTTTTGAGCGTGTGAGAGGACCTGGTGCTCTAATGTCATCGATGATCTTCTCCACTTGCACTTCTTTTGCAACGCGAGGATGAGCTGATTGTCGCTGAGGATTTTGATCAGCATTTTCTTTAGCACCATTTTCCTCAGCATTTTCTTCAGGTGCATCAACTCGATGTTCTTCATGAACTGGAATGAATTCTTCAGCAGATTCTTTAGTAGGAATGACATCCTCAGTTGCCTTGAACTTGATAGAATCCTCATATGCTGGTTCATCTAACACAGAAGGTAGGTGCTCTCTTTGCGAGCCATAGTTTCATCGAAACGCACATCTACAGTGTCAACAATCTTGTGAAGAACAATGTTGAAGACTCTGTAGGTGTGTGAGTCCTTTTCGTAACCAAGCATAAAACCTTCATGTGCTTTCGGTGCAAATTTAGAATTGTGGTGAGGATCTCTAATCCAACATTTAGCACCGAAGACTTTGAAATAACTCACATTGGGTTTCTTGTCAGTGAGGAGTTCATAGGCCGTCTTCTTGAAGAATTTGTGAAGATATACTCTGTTGATGATGTGGCACCCAGTATCAATTGCATCAATCCAAAAATGATGAGGCGTTTTGTATTCATCAAGCATAGTGCGAGCCATCTCAACAAGAGTTCTGTTCTTGCGCTCCACGACGCCATTTTGCTGAGGACTATAGGGAGCAGATAACTCATGAGTAATACCAAGTTCATCAAGATAGTCATCAAGACCGGAATTCTTGAACTCAGTTCCATTGTCACTTATGATGTGCTTGATCTTCACACCAAAGTTGGTTGAAGCCCTCGAGGAAAAACGTTTGAAGACTTCCTGCACTTCATGTTTGTAAGTAACAATGTGTACCCATGTATATCGAGAGTAATCATCAACAATGGCAAAACCATATAGAGATGCATCATTAGTGACTGCTGAGTAATGATTAGGTCCGAAGAGGTCCATGTGAAGCAATTTGAATGGACGAGTAGTGGACATGATAGTCTTCGCTGGATGCTTGGCCTTGGTCATTTTTCCAGCTTCACAGGCTCCGCATAAGTGATCCTTTAGGAATTTGACATTCTCAATGCCAATGACATGCTTCTTCTTCGCAAGCGTGTGCAAATTCCTCATGCCTGCGTGACCAAGTCGTCGATGCCATAGCCAGCCTTCTGAAGCTTTTGCAAGTAGACACACGGCTGGCTGTGGTCCTGTAGAGAAATCAACAATATACAAATCTCCTCTCCTAAAGCCTTTGAAGACTTTAGAATTGTCAGCTTCCATAATCACAACACAGCGATACTTGCCAAAGACAACAACCATATCAAGATCACAAAGCATTGAGACTGACATGAGGTTGTATCCTAAGGACTCAACAAGCATGACTTTGTCCATGTGTTTATCCTTAGAGATTGCAACCTTACCAAGACCCAATACCTGACTTTTGCCTTTGTCAGCAAAGATGATATGCTTCAGATGTGACGGTGATAAGGGAGCATCCATCAATAGATTCTTGTCACCAGTCATGTGATTCGTACATCCACTATCAAGAACCCACTTAGTAGTTTTGGGTTGATCATCCTGCAGATGAATTAGTGTAACTTACAATCTCATATGCTTCATAAGTGAAGAATATGATATCAAGTTCATCAGATGAATTTCATCAAGTAGTAAACAGATATACCAGTATGAGGATGTGTGAAATGAAGGTTCATTTCATCATGATTCGCCTGCGTCCTTTCAGGCAATTTTGTCAGGTCCCCAGCAAATTCTTCAGACGTCAAAGCACGTCTGGAGACCTGACCCTACAGAAGAGATTAGTTCTTTTTCTTCACCACCCACATCTGAAGGGGTGGCAAAGAGTTCATCACTCTCCGAGCACCATACGAGAATGGTGGCATAGAGGCCAAACCATTTCGCTTCACATAAGAGGGGTTAGGGTAAGCATATGAATAAGCAGAGAAATTCTTCGAGGACTTATGAACATAATGGTTTGAAGAATAATGCACATATTCATAGACCTTAGCTCTATCCTGCGAGACAGAGTTGTTAGTACGATGATAATCATATGAGGACTTTGATCCTTTTGAGGAATTTGATCCATGTGAGGAATTTCGTCCGTATGAGGACTTGGATCCATATGAAGAATTTGGTCCATATGAAGAATTTGATCTGGGGTTCCTGTTCTTCACAGGTGGTGTCATGAGGACATTCACCTGAAGACTTTCGAGGCACTTCTTGGGAACCCAGATTTTCTTCATAGGAGAACCATTCCTGCAGTTAGTGCCAACATATCTAGCAAATACTTCACCATTCTGATTTTTGAACAGTTTATAGTTGGAGTCAAATGACTCATCAGAAGAATGAGGAGATTCACATGTAAAGCCAGATAAGTTAGATGGATCAACTGGAGGTCCCTTTGCAGCAACCCATGAGGTTTTGGGGTACTGCTCAGGCTTCCAATATGTTCCATCAACATTGAGTTTCCTCTCAAAGGCAATACCCTCTTTCCTAGGGTTTCTGTTGAGGATCTGCTTTCTAAGCACATCACAGAGGGTCTGATGCCCTTTGAGGCTTTTGTACATGCCTTTCATGTACAATTCCTTCAGCCCTGCATTGTCAGTGATACTAGCAATGTCCTTAGATGAGGAATTAGTGATAGCAGAGGCAGGTGAAGAATTTGTAACAGTTAAAGCATTTGAACATTCAGGTGAAGAATTAGAAGATTCACATTCAATGCACTTTAAGCATGGAGGAACAAATTCTTCCTGAGAAGCGCTGATTTGTTGAGCTAGTAATGAATCGCGCTCCTTCTGAAGATCTTCATAACTCACTCTTAGCTTCTCAAGATCTTGCTTTCTTTGAAGAAATTCATAAGAAAGTTTCTCATGATCAGATAAGAGAGTGTTATGATGACTTTGAAGGTTATCAAACCTAGACTGAAGTCTCTGAAGATTTTCAGTCAGGGCTTTAGTGCGATCCATTTCTTCACCCAACATATCATCACTTTTGTCTAGCATGTTTTGAACTCGTTCCAAAGCCGTTTGTTGTTTAGTGGCAATGCAAACAAGTTTGGTATAACTAGACTCAATATCATCATCAGATTCATCGTCACAAAACTCGGATGAGGAGCATTCGGTTACCTCGTCACCCTTTGCCATGAGACATGATGCAAAAGATGATGATTCAGGCTTGAAAGTCATCGTTTTGAGAGATTCCTTGAAGTCCTCAAACCAGGGATCATGACGAGTTCATCTCTGGATAGGCAGGAACAGATGATATCCTTCGCCAAGATGTCAAGTCGAGTGTACTTGCGAATATCATCAGCGTCCACCATCTTGCATAGATTAGTAAGACCAATCTCAGTGACGGTCCACATCTCGCTGTTCATTGCCAAGAGGCGCTTCCTCATCATAGCCTTCCACTTGGGATAATCATGACCGTCAAAGATAGGGCATGTCACTTTCTTCATACCTGCGGTTGACATAACTAAAACTCCAGGCGGTTAAACCAAAATCACACAGAACAAGGGAGTACCTTGCTCTGATACCAATTGAAAGTGTGTTATATCGACTAGAGGGGGGTGAATAGGCGATTTTTATGAATTCTTCACTGAGGAATTTGCCGGTGAGGAAATTCCTTAGCGAAGAACTACTTGCAGTGGAATAAGTACTCAGAAGTAAGCAAAACAGAATACAAGCATGGTCAACATGATGAAATTAAGACTAGCACAAAGTACAAAAAGCGTAATCACAAGATAACACTAGATGAAGACAAACAGACTGAAGAAATTGAACTGAGGAAATTGAGAAAGTCTTCAGTCAAAGTCTTCAAGCACAGATATGAACAAACACTCAATACAGTAATGAGGAAATGAAAGGGTTGAGGAAATAGAACCAGTTAGGTTGGTGAAGACAATGATTTGGTAGACCAGTTCCAACTGCTTTCTCAGTTGTACGTCTGGTTGGAGCGGCTGAGTATTTAAACTCGAGGACACACAGTCCCGGACACCCAGTCACTGAGCACGCAGCTCAGGACACCCATTCATCACCATATTCTCCTTGAACTAAGGTCACACAGACCTCGTCCAATCACTCATGGTAAGTCTTCAGGCAACTTCCAAACCTTCACAGACTTGGTCACTCGGCGATCCACAATTCCTCTTGGATGCTCTAGACCATGACGCCTAACCGTCTGGAAGAAGCACAGTCTTCAAAGGTAACAAGCGTCGGATCCATGCAGGATCAATTTCTTCAGTGATGCTCAATCACTTTGGGTTTGTAGGGGTTTGGTTTTGGGTTTTCCTCACTTGATGATTTTCGCTCAAAGTCTTTGGAGGATGGATTGCTCTCAAATTACAAGTGTCAAGTTCTCTCGGAGCAGCCAACCAGCTAGTGGTTGTAGGGGGCGGCTATTTATAGCCTAGGGAGCAGCCCGACATGATAAGACATAAATGCCCTTCAATGATATGACCGTTAGGTGGATAAGATATTTTGGCACAGCTGGCGCGCAGCACAACAACGGTCGGAAATTTGACTCTCAAATTCCTCAGGGCTATCATGTTCCTCACCGTGTAGGCAATTCGCACTGGCGAATTCCTAACTCCTCAGTCAGAACAAATTTATCAGCGACCAGAAGAACTTCGTCTCTGTCACTGAAGAAAGTGACTGAACTGTATGAGATTTCCAAAGGCTTCACTCGAAGGGATTGGTAGGTCTAGGATTTTGAGTTGAGCATCACATGGAAATTTTTCCTTAGTATTTCCTCGACCCCCTTTAACAGTATGGTGTTTCCTATGACTCAAGAAAGAGAAAATGAAACTACGAAAACAAAAGTCTTCACGCTTCATGTTCCACAAATGAATACCAAGTCTTAAAGGTCACACCAATTTCTTCACTTTCAAAGTCTTCAGAAAGTCTTCAGAATATCAAAGTCTTCAGTCGAAGAACTTCATTTGTAGGGGCCGACTTTCTCTGTAAATATCAAACTCCTCATAGACTTATAGACCTGTGTACACTCACAAACGCATTAGTACCTTAACCTATAAGTCTTCAATACACCAAAATCACTAAGGGGCACTAGATGCACTTACAGATGCCCAGCTCTGGATAAGTTCATGGTGGCATCTCACTATGCCTACAACACTCTGAAGATGCCTGGGCCCTTGGGAGCCATCACCATCCCATCAGATGAGAAAGAAGCAATCATTTGCGTGGATAAGATGTACCAGGGAGCAGTAGCGGCAGAGGCAGCGACAGCAGTAGTTCCCGCCAAGGAAATAAAGGAAAGAAGAGAGGCTGTAGGAGCTCCGGCAAAAAGCCCGGGAAGCATGCCCCCTCCGAGTGCACGTCACTCATTGACGACATGCCGGAGTGTTCTAACATCAAGAGATCCAAGGTTGCTGCACCCCAAGTGAAGAAGGTCCCGGCAGGGCTGGCTGGCGTTGATGGTACCTTTACTATCAATACCACCCTCGATGACAAATAGGAAAGCGCGCTCGTTGCCTTCCTGGGGGCGAATGTCGATGTGTTTTCCTGGAAACCATCTGATATCCCCGGTGTTCCCAAGGAGGTAATTGAGCACCAACTTTCTATCTACCCACATGCCCGACCTGTCAAACAAAAAGTCCAGAAGCAGGCCTTGGAGAGGCAGCAGTTCATTGCAGAGGACATCAAGCAGCTTGAGGCAGCTGGTTTGGTAAGAGGAGTATTGCACCCCACATGGTTGGTAAAACTAGTGATAGTCCGGAAGGCTAATGGGAAATGGAGGCTGTGCATAGAATTCACAGACCTTAACAAGGCTTGCCCGAAAGACCCATTTCCCACACAGCGCATCGACCAGATCATGGATTCCACTTCAGGTTGTGATTTGCTCTCCTTTCTGGATGCATATTCTGGGTATCACCAAATCTTTATGTCGAAGGAAGATGAGGAGAAGACGTTGTTCATCACTCCGTGTGGTACGTACTGTTTTGTCCGCATGCCATTCGGATTGAAGAGTGTTGTGTCTACTTTTGCAAGAGCAATCCAGATTGGTTTTGTGTCACAGTTGCACAGAAACATAGAAGCCTATATGGATGATATTGTGGTCAAGACCAAGGATAAGGCCACCCTTATTCAAGGTTTGGAGGAGACATTTGCTAATCTGCGGAAGATCAATCTAAAGCTCAACCCGGAGAAGTGTGTATTTGGTGTTCCCTCAGGCAAGCTTCTTGGGTTCTTCGTATTCCATCGCGGGATCGAAGCCAACCCCGACAAGATCAAGGGCATGAGCAGATCGAAGCACCAAGGACGGTTAAGGATGTGAGGAACTTGACGGGGTGTGTTGCCGCGCTAAGCAGATTCATTTCCAAGTCTGCTGAGCGTGCCTTGTCGTTCTTCAAAATTTTGGAGAAGGCTGGCCCTATGAAGTGGACCTCGGATGCAGATGCAGCTTTGCAAGAGTTGAAGGCCTACTTGTCCTCTGTGCTGACCTTGGTTGCTCCAAAACCCTAGGAGCTGTTGTTGCTATACTTGGTGGCAACCAACCAAGTGGTCAGTGCGTCCTTGGTAGCATGGAGAGAAGTAGATGAGGATGAAAGTGAGAAGGGACTGGCAGAGTCAGAAAAGGATCAGGACAGTGATGAGCACGGCAGCGAGAGCAACCCCAAGGACGCGGCAAGGAAGAAAGTGGTGCAACACCAGTGTACTTCATCATCTCCTTGTTACAGGAGGCTAGATCAAGGTACTCTGGCGTGTAAAATTTGATTTTTGGTCTCATTATGGCCTCAAGGAAACTGCGCCACTACTTCCAAGCCCATGAGATCACGGTTGTCACTCATTTCCAGCTGCAAATGATACTTTGAAACCCTGAGGCTACTGGTAGAATAGTGGAATGGGCTTTGGAGTTATCCAACTTTGGTTTGAAGTTTGAGAGCAAATCAACTATTCGGAGCAGGGCATTGGCAAAGTTTATTGCTGAATGGACGCCAACCCCTGATTAGGAAGTGACAAAAGTAGTTATCCTCGGCAAGGAATCGCCCCAAGAATGGATCATCTATTTTGATGGTGCCTTTTCCCTATAAGGTGCAGGGGCTAGCGTGCTTCTTGTCGCCCCATCCAGGGAGCACTTGAAGTACGTCGTCCAAATGCACTTTGCCCGTGAAACAGCCACCAACAATACATCAAAGTATGAAGGGCTCCTTGCCGGGCTAAGGATTGCAGCTGAATTGGGAATTAAGAAGCTGATCATTCAAGGAGATTCACAGCTTGTGGTGAGACAAGTCAACAAGGATTATCAAAGTCCATTCATGGAGGCATACATCAAGGAAGTGAGGAGATTAGAGGAGCACTTTGACGGATTGCAAACAGAGCACATACCCTGTGCGAAAAACATCGTAGCTGATCATCTATCAAAGTGTGTTGTGCAAAAGCTTCCTATGGAACCAGGGACTTTTGTTCTCCATCTCACTCAACCCTCCGTATCCCCAGCAACAATGGCCCGGAAGAGGAGAAAGTTGGACTACAGTAAGCCTCTCCCAGCAGAGCCATCCGCTCCCGGCAGAGACCCTGCCGAAAACAACTCCTCACAGCCTGCTCGACCACCCCCTCCAGCTGGGTCCACGAACCCCGCGAACGAGGCCAGCGCTCCCGCAACTGAGGAGGTGCTGCGAGTCCTCGTTGCCGAGCCCCGGGCTCCAACTTGGGCAAGGCACATGGTCCGCTTCCTCCAAACTGGAGAGCTTCCTGGCGACCAAGATGAAGCTGAGAAAGTAGCCTGGAGGGCCAGTATGTATAGAAGGAGGCCCAACGGTGTGAAATTGAAGCGTGTCTGTTAGGAAGTAGGAAAGGAACTTCTGGCTAAGATTCACAGAGGAATGTGCGGCTCCCACATTGGATCAAGGGCATTAGTTGGGAAAGCATTCCTACAAGGATTCTATTGGCGCACTTCCCTCCAAGATGTGGTCGAGCTTGTCACGACATGTGAAGCCTGCCAGTTCCATTCCAACAGAACACACCTGCCTGCCAAGCTCTTCAAACAATCCCTCTATCATGGCCATTTTCGGTCTGGGGGCTCGATATCCTCGGCCCCTTCCCCCGAGCAATCTGGGGCTTTGAATTCTTGTTTGTTGCTATCGACAAGTTTACAAAGTGGCCGCAAGTGTCTGCCATGAGAAAGGTGACTGCTTAGTCAGCTATCAAGTTCTTAAAAGATCTGGTGTGTCATTTTGGAGTTCCGGCAAGGATCATCGACAACGGCACCCAGTTCACGAGCCACACCTTCATGCAATATGTTCATGCCCTCAGATGCAAGATCTCATTTGCCTCTGTGGCACACCCCTGGAGCAATAGACAAGCTGAGAGGGCGAACGCTGAAGTGCTACGTGGTCTCAAGACAAGAACTTTCAATACACTGCAGAAACACGGTAGAGAGTGGATTGAGGAGTTGCCGGTATTTCTTTGGTCCACCAAGGGTACACACAAGTTATCACCGAAGTGGGAAGGCCCTTACCGGGTAGTACGAGTCACCAGACTTGGCGCAGTCCATCTGGAGATCGGAGATGGCACTCAGTTGCAAAACTAATGGAATATTGAGCATCTCCGCAAGTTCTACCCGTAAGGCGCGGCTGTCGGGCCCTGCCCGGCAGCCACCCTTTGTATAGGCCTTGTCTCAGTTGTATGTAACCCCTTGTACAAGCCGGGGCAATGACCCCGTGCAAGAAGAAATAAAGAAGCGTTGTAGGGGGGCCCCAACCTAGATGCATCAGCATTCCCAGATCACTACATAAGTATTTCATGAGCATTTGCATAAGCATATAGATAGGATTGCATCCTGCATTCATTCTCATCTGCATGGAGTTGCAGGTTCCTACCGTGAACTTGGCTTCGACAAGGAGTGAGAAGACTGCCGAGCACTGCGATCCCCGGCGAGCCAGACAGATAAGTTCTACCCTTGTCCATTAGTGTTCTATAAGCTATAGCTTGTGCATAAGGGAACCTCCACTACAAAAAAGTACACTTCCGTGATGATACGTGTTTGTCACAGTAGGTCGCGTTTTTTGTCATGCATGTACATCCATGACGATTTTATGACAGAATCAAGATAGTCATACCTGTGCTATCGTAGAAGTGTTCCATGACATTACCAAAATTATCATCACGGAAGTGTCCACTTCCATGATGATAAATCACGCGTCACAGAAGTGCTTTCGTCAAGGGTGACCGACACGTGGCATCCACTGTAACAGGACGCCGTTAAGGTATCGAGTCCGGTTTTGGATCCGATAACCCATTAACAGCCCGGACCAATGGGGATTTTCCACATGTAAAATCATCATTGGCCGGAGGAAACACGTGTTGCCTCACCATTGTGACAGATGTCATTCACTCATTGGACAGGAGGCGCCTATGATAGGTCGACATGTGGCACGGCCCAACAGTGGCCCATTCCGGTGAAAAAGGCTGACCTAGAAAAAATTAGCAGGCCGGCCCATATAACGCCTACTTGTGCCAGGTCCATTTAAGCCCCCGGCCCATACGAGATGTGCCAATTCGGCCCGTCAACGGCCCGTTAAAGATTTGACACCATTGCAGCCCATCATCAGTTCGAGCCCGTTAACAACCCGCTATATATTTGGGCTCAATATCGGCCCGATGAGATTTCGGCCTGTTAACAGCCCATTGAATGGATGGGCCAATTTTCACGATGTACATCTTTCGGCCTTTTAATGACCCATTTAAATGTTGGGCTAATTTCCGGCCCGGTGTGTCTTTCATCCTGTTGACGGCCCATAAATCAGTTGGGCCATTTGTAGTCGGACCTGAGTTTCGGCCTTTTAGCGACCCATTTAAGTGTTGGGCCAATTTTCGGCCCGGTGTGTCTTTCAGCCTGCTGACGGCCCATATATCAGTCGGGCCATTTGTAGTCGGACCTGAGTTTTGGCCTTTTCGCAACCCATTTAAGTGTTGGTCCAATTCCCGGCCATGTGTGCCTTTCAGCCTGTTAATGGACCATAAATGAGTTGGGACATTTGTAGTCGGACCTGAGTTTTGGCGTTTTAACGGCCCATGCCCTTCATTGTCCAATACAAGCTCGGTTTCTCTTTCGGCCTGCTAAAGGCCCACAACACAGTTGGGCCATTTACAATACGACCTAACTTTTGGCCTCTTAGTGGCCCATGCTCTTCATGGTCCAGTACAAGCCTGCTGTCTCTTTCGGCCTGCTAAAGGCCCATAGTATAGTTGGGCTATATGTAGCCCGAACTTAGTAATGGCATGTTAATGGCCCGTGAAATCAATTGGGCCCACCTATTGCCCGCTTCGATGTTGGCCTGTTAACGACCCGGGAGTTAACAGGGCCGACCATTAACTTTCGGCCTGGTAACGCCCATTAACTTAGATAATTTGAGCCCATTATGACGAGCAATTATGCACAGGCACAAAACCGATCAAGCAAAGGTACGACATACAGGGAAAAGCGTTGCACATCCAGCATATATTACAGGAAATTACATCCACTGGGCAATCAAAGATTGATGCCAGTGGAAATGAATGAACATAACCTAATGATCTACAACGTCACAATCTGCAACCTCAGCACGGATGACGCCCATAAGCATGTGGGCAAGTTCTTGCTGCTTTGCTACACTGTCTCTAAAAACATTGATCAGTTGTTGTGTCGCACGACTCTGCACCTCTGATTCCTCCCCCATTTCCATCATTGCTTCAGCCTGTAATTGGTTCACAAACATACATTTTTTCCGTTGCATTCAAGATAGAGGATACTGAACAGATTCAGATGGCGATTTTGGCAGGCTTGTATTATTGATAGTGGAGAGTGTCTCGACCACTGCATCATAACATAAATTTAGGAGGGGAACCAAACAGATTAATCATGAGTTATTGCCATATTACCTGGCCTAGATTTATTGGAAAGAAACAATGGGGTTGCCTTGCTGTTTTCAGAGTTTGTCTTCTTATCTTCAGCAGCCTGCACCAAATTAACACACTAGCATTGCTATCATTGGCCAAGTCAGATAATAGGAAAGCAACATTGGCACAACGAATGTTTGGGCAACTAGCCAACACCAAATTAACACAATATGGCACAGCTATCATCAGCCAGGTAAGGTAATACGAAAGCAACATTGAAACAATGAATGAATGGGCAACCAGAGTAGCACTACAATTCAGTAATGTGCATGATATGAGATAGTACACTCATGCAGCTCAGTATGCAAAACTACCAGGCAGTTTTCTTTACAAAAATCAACATTGGCGCCTTTAACATTTTTCTACAACTAATCTTAGATCAGATAAAGGTTGGATTCATGCCGATTAACAAAATACATGTTGATGGAAAAATATAGTGATATACAACAGGTACTTATATCAGCATTGGAGCACAGAGAATTCCCGCAAGATATTTTCCTCGAATACAATCGCAATGAAGGAAGTCTTCTATCATTTAACCTTATTTTCTAAAAGAGAGATGGGTAAGAAACATGTAGAAAATATGATCAGAATGCAATAAAATTTCATGATGCGAGGATACGCACACGCTTCTTAGAATGGAGTTGACATTCTTTTGCTGGACTGGAGCGGACTAGTTCTTTGGCCACTGGAATCTGCTTATTATCAGTGGGAGTTGGGTTTCTCTGTGCTGGAGCAGTATCTATGAAAAATGGAGTTGGTTTATTATCTCCTGGCGTTTGGATCTTTTGCAAAGACCTGGTTTGTAACCCTTTAGATTCTAACATAGCCGTCTTCCCCTTGCATGCCTTATATAGAAGAATGGTGCTTCAATTATAAAACATGCTACAGCAGAGATGGAATAGGTACTGAAGAATAGAAAGGCATGACATACTGACATGTGTTCCCTCCATCCGGAAATAAATGGATTGGTCTAGGCATATTTCAGTTCTAGATACATCCAATTTTATCCATTTCTGTGACATGAAGTCCGGATGGAGGGAGTATGATGTAAGAGCTAGGGATACGACAGGACAACACAGTAAAAAAACACTGAAAAGCCACTGCAGAACCAAAGTATTCAAATCCACTTATATGAGATAGTACACTCATGCAGCTCAGGATGCAAAACTACCAGGCAGTTCTCCTTACAAAAATCAACATTGCGGCCTTTAATCATACATTTTTCTACAACTAAATTTAGATCAGATAAAGGTTGGATTCATGCTGATTAACAAAATACATGCTGATGTAAAAATATTGTGATATACAACAGGTACTTACATCTGCATTGTAGCATCGAGAATTCTTGCAAGAATCTTTCCTCACAGACGATACCAGTGCAGAAATTCTTCTATCTGTTAAGCTTATTTCTAAAAGAGAGATGGGTAAGAAACATGTGTAAAATATGATCAACATGCTATAAAATTTCATGATGCAAGGATACGCACACGCTTCTTAGAATGGAGTTGACATATTTTTGCGGGACTGGAGCGAAAGTTCTTTGGCCACTGGAATCTGCTTATTATCAGTAGGAGTTGGGTTTCTCTGTGCTGGAGTAGTATCTATAAAAACTGGAGTTGGTTTATTATCTTCTGGCGTTTGGATCTTTTGCAAAGACCTGGTTTGTAACCCTTCAGATTCTAACATAGTCGTCTTCCCCTTGCATGCCTTGTATAGAAGAATGGTGCTTCAATTATAAAACATGCTACAATAGAGAGATGGAATAGGTACTGAAGAATAGAAAGGCATGACATATTGACATGTATTCCCTCCATCCAGACAAAAATGGATGGGTCTAGGCGTATTTCAGTTCTAGATACATCCTTTTTTATCCATTTCGGCAACATGTAATCCGGACTGAGGGAGTATGGTGTAAGAGCTAGGGATACGACAGGACAACACAGTAAAAAAACACTAGTTGAATGTAAAGTTGTATGCTAGCGGAATACGTACAGAAAAACATAAGGTAACATACACGTGTATGATTGGGAAACTAAAATGGCATGGCAACAGAGCACTAGAACAACACTTCAATGTAAAAAAAAGATGGTATGGTAGACAGATGAAGTACATACTGATGAATAACAATGCATAAGATATTCAGAAGCATGATGTCCAAATTAAGCAGATGGTATAGCGATAGAGTAGAATGACAGTACTTGAATTTGAAAACATGTTATCATGAATGGAATAGGTACTGAAAAACAGGAAGGCATGACATATTTACATGCATGATCAGCATGCTAAGCACATGGCATTGCAACAGAGTAGATACACTCCAGGACATTATATGCATGTTGCACTCATATCACGGGCCAAGTTAGAGCAAGGACCTTGTGGGGTGAAGAGGATTCAACATCTTTCTGCAAGTCTTCTAAAGAACTGCCTTTACATGTTCCATCATATTGGGTATCATTGATATCAAGTTTATTGGCCTTTACATTGCTCCGTGAGGTTCTTGTGGATATATCACTGTGTGCAATTATATCTAACATGCATGGAAGACAATTAGTAGTTAGATTTATGTAATGAGTGCCTGTAGGAGACGACATAAATAGTAGGACTGAGGTTAACTAGCAGCAACAAGTCTCAAATACTAAAGGGAGAACACAGATGAAAGCTACAGAATATGTATCGTTTGTACTCGAGATTAACTAGATGGCACACAAAAGTATTAAAGAACAACATAGCTAATACTAGAGGTGGTATAATACTATATTCACCAGCCTGTGGGATAGCATTGGTTGATGGATGATAACTATGGAACAGCATTACCTAAAGAACAAGTATCTTAGCTGAACTATGGAACAACGTTAACTCCTGAATAAGACCCGTAAGAGATCAGCATGAATATACAGTGAAATGTGATAATATATTTTCCATGCTTAGATGAATAACAAAGACATAAATGTTGCACACAAGTAAGATGAGGGTACAACCTATCTGGCTGCCATCCGTAGGAGTGAGCATCATGTGTTGACTTGTCAATGGCCCTGCAGTTGTTGTGGTTGTCCATGTCGGGCACGCGCATTCGATGCAGGGAACTATTGAGTGGGGACTATAGCTCCCTTCTGGTGTATGCTTCCCTTGTTGGAGCAGCTGTGGTGAGTCGGAAGACGGTGTGGCTGAAGTTGTAGATAATGCATAATCTTAAGAATGACACATCTCATTGTTCTGAAGAAATACACTAAGAGATCAACAACAAGGTACGAGAGTGGTCACACGTCTGTTGACTGAAGACTAAATTGGGGTCACACGATTTTATTTTATTTTGGTACTGTCCGATCTACGCCGGATGGCTTGATAGCCGTCTTGTGCCTCCCGGTTGACACTGTTAGGAATCTTCCCTGAAGAGCCAGCGACCAACGGCAGAGCAGCCCGCCTCCGCCGTCCGTGGCCCCGGCCAAAACCCCGCTCCCCGCCCCACCGCACTGCCGTGGTTGCGCCGCCCTCGGGCCAATCCACAAAGACTCCCCGTCATCCAGATCCGGCGGCGGCAGTACCTTCAACCCATGCAACTCTAAGATAGCCATCTAAGTGTTGCTTCCACAGAGAACTTGCAGCCCCGCACCCTTACGTTAGACACCAGCCAACCGGCAGCCTAGGGGCTCTGCCGCCTCGAGGGGTGCTGCTTCCCATTGGGAATCGATTGGCCCAGAATAAAAATTCAGACAACTGACGCCTAAATAAAGTGATTTGAGATGAGGGTGCGACCTATCTGGCGTCATGGTGAAGTAGGCAGGTCCAGCTGCCGAGTCGATGAGGCCGGCGCAGTTGCGGTGGCGACCGGTGGCAGGGAAACAACAATGTCGCGACGGTCGATGGCTACGAGGAAGCAGCGCTGGGACTCTGGACGGATCCGTTGGAGCCGCTCCGGCGCCGTTAACAACGACGGGGGTGAATCGGCTCTGATACGGTTCACGCGGCCGTTGTCGAGGCAGCTCCAGTCGCACGGAGTAAGAGGCACACGGCCCAGTGCACGACGGAAAATGGACAGCATCTCCGGCATTAGGGAGGAGGGCGACTGTGAAATTGGTGCAATGGGGGGGCCGTGGAGGAGGGGCTAAGGTTTTGCAGCTCGGGAGAAGGGAGCTTCCGGGGAGAAGGTGATTTGGCACCCACGAG
>NC_041385.1:579254912-579257306 GCF_002162155.2 Triticum dicoccoides
GTTTTATGGACACATTTGTCTGAAATGTGAGGGGGAGTTACAGTTCTACCCCTGCCTTTAGGCTTCTCGGCTTAGGTCTGTGTACTGAGGGTCGGGGATAGTAGAGTAACTTTGCTCCTCCCCAAATAGTGGGCGGGAGCGATTTCGGGCGAGGAGGGCATGTTTTGAAATATAGTGGGTGCGAGCGATTTCGGGCGAGGAGAGCATGTTTTGAAATAGTGGGTGCGAGCTATTTCGGCCGAGGAGAGCGTGTTTTGCTGACCATGGTTTATGAATTATTTGGCACGTGTCATTTCGGCAAAGGAGAAGGCGCGCTTGGATGAAGTTATGAACCTACCCTCGATGTACAACAGGCCAATTGATGCGTGTCCCACATAGGACGGTAATTTCGTGTCTCCCATTTATTTGCTCGGGCGAATTCCACCGAGTAGAGGATGTTTAACGGTTCGTTCAAAATTTTGGAGAACGAGCATCCACGTCTACCTTACCAAGTCGATTCGAATCAAATTTTGAAATATTAGCTTGCCACTTCTTTTTTAGATGGAGAGATGATCCTCGGGAGTAATGTTTTTACATGCTTGTTGCTACCGATTTACTATATAACAAATAGTTGACCCACTCAAAAACGGGAATCAAACCCAAAATGAAATATCTCGATTCAATGAAATAGCTCGTTCACCAGGTCAAAATAGTGAACTAAATCCAAAATTGAACACCTCAATCGAGTAGCATATTGTACAATATTATAGTACTCCATGGACATGTTGAAAGTCAAATTAATGAACTTGTTTTATATACGCGTATATCCGTTCATGTGTGGATTGCAGACAACATGTTCTCCAATTTAAATATTTGAATGCAAGTTTATATCGAAACATGGTTTATATCAGTCTTTGATGCATAAAACGTGGCCTCCCCCACTCCCGGACTCCTGCTCTCTCTCTCTCTCTCTCTCTCTCTCTCTCTCTCTCTCTCCGACAATCTTCAATTCTATCGCAGGCATCAAACACACAAACCTTCTTGGTCCCTCTTGCTTTCTCTCCATCTCTCTCTCTCTCTTTGTGTGTGTGTGTGTGGGGGGGGTCTTTCTAGTTCGCATGCATATATACTCCATCTATAGGTCTTTCTCGCACACTATGTATGATTCTCTAGTCCAAGCTAGATATCTTGGGTGCACTCATCGTACGCACACAAATTCCTTGGCTTGTTTCCCCTAACTCTCTCACGCACCGTTCTGTCATCTCGGAGCTCTCCCCCCTCTCTATCAAACTCTCCATCTACATGGGTCACACATACACATGCATATCTCACTCGCACTCGATAGGCCCATCTAAAACTCTATCTCTCTCCCTCGTTCTCTCTCCATCTCACATGCACATACACACAATATCATGCCTAGATAGCCAAGTATGATGGTCTCTCACTCAATTTTAGGCACACGCAGTCCCCCCTATATGTATATGACTAGCTAATCTTAGTCTCCATCACAAACATGTGCATGGTCTATCTCGATTTCTCTCAGGGCATCTTACTATCGCGCACACACCTCCCTCGATCTCCCACCCATATAGTCCCCTCACGATCTCGAGGGGATCTCTCTATCACAAACACACCCTCTTGCCCTCCCCATGCGTCCATGTTCTCCATGTGTCCCTCTCGACCTTTGTTCCTTGTTGGCCAGACCTCTATTGGACATCTGCTATAGGGGTGTCTCTCTCCGTTGCAAACAATTACACACTAGCTATCTTCGTGTATCTCCTCGCCTCACTTTTCTATCTCGGGGATGCATGCGTAATATGTTCGCCTAAGAAATGAAAAAACACACTCTCTCTAATTTATCGTTTGTTGTCACTTTTTCTTTCACACACATACTCTTTTGCACACTTACTCATTCTCCTTCACACGCACTTTATCTCTCTTGACTTAGGAACTCTCCTCGGTCTATAGCATATTGATTTATTGAAAAGTCAAACATCACAAAGTTTGACTATGTACGTGGAGAAAAACAATTAAATCTGGAACGACAAACATATACCATTAGATTCACCATGAGATGTAGTTTTGTATGATGTATCTATGGTATTGTAGATATAAATAACATCTGCATAAACCTGATCAAAGTTTCCAAGGTTTGACTTCTAAAAAATTTACATGCACTGCATTATCGAGCGGATGGAATATCTCTTTCCCCCTCTCAGCTATCTGACGCACCACTCAGCCTTATCGGGGCTCCTCAATCTCTCTCAAACTTTGTATCTCCCTGGTTCCCACATACACATGTCTCGCTCGCACTATACATATAGACCCATCCAACACTCTCCGCCCTTATTCTCTCTCTATGTGACCCCCCCTAATAAGTACCATAATCCCTTACTCCATCATAGGCGCAAGCAC
>NC_041385.1:579257449-579261432 GCF_002162155.2 Triticum dicoccoides
CAACATCCATCAGGAACACACGTATTGTCTCCTTCCATCCATACGTCTATCTCGATATCTCTCGGGGTATCTTCTATCACGCACACACCTTGTCACTCGATCTCCCACCCATGTAGTCCCATCAGGATCTCCAGGGGATCTCTCTATGACAAACATACACTCTCTCCTCCCCATGTCTGCATTTTCTCCGTACGTCTCTCTCGACCTCTCTCCCTTGTTTTTCAGACCCCTCTTGGCCACATGCTAGGGGTCTTGCTCTCTCGGTTGCAAACAACCACACACTATCTCCTCACCTTGCTTTCGTTGTCGAAGATGCATGTGTGATATGTTTGGATAAGGCACACACGTTTTTCTCGACTTTTATCGAGTGTTGTCCATGTCTCTTTCACACACGCACACACACTTTTTTCACTCACTCTTTCTATTTCACTCACGTCCATAAGCATATGGATGTTTTGAAAAGTCAAACCTCAGAAAAGTTTGACTAGGTATATGTGGAGAAAACATTTACATCTGGAACGATCATTAGATTCATCACAACATGCACTTACTTCATACTATCATTTATCTTTGGTATTGTAGATATAAGTAATTTCTTTATAAACTTGGTCAAAGTTTCAAAAGTTTGACTTTTAAAAAAATGTTGGAACTACATTATCGAACGGAGGGAGTAGCTCTTTCTCTCTCTCTCTCTCTCCGCTATCTCTCACGGGCCTTCCCTCTCACTCGAACACTCTATACCGACGGATTATACGCTCAATGTGTTAGTTCATAGCTCCGTATATTGTTTAGTTGACCGGTCAACCAGTCCAAATGCTGCCTTGTCAGCTCGTGTTATGTATCTTCGTGTGCTGGCCCATGTGGCAGTGGGTGAAAATAAGTAAACTAGAGGCCCATCTGACACGCGGTGAAGTAAAAAGTTGAAACCACTCGGGGTAGCACCCCGCATGCTAGTAAATTGAGGGCGCATTGAAGACACACTTCTTCCGTGTGAAGGACGCACTTGCGCACAATTCACCACTACGCAGCGGCATGCACAGAAGGACGCACTCGCGCACACCCAACACACAACACACACCAGCACACATGTACACCAGCGTTGCCGCCGGTTGAGATGGACGGCGAGGCAGCCAACAAGCGGAGGCGGCTCGAGCCAAAACCGCATCCGGCGAGCCTGGCCTTCAACAGTAGCCTCCCCAACGACATGCTGCTCGTCATCATCGGGCTCCTCCCCACCAAATCTATCTTGCGGACCGCCCTGCTCTCTCGACGATGGCGCCCCCTCTAGCGCCGCTCCCCCTCAACCTCACCGTCGACAGCTGCCTCTGCAATGGGCATTGTAAACGCATGGCCACAGTCTCCAAGATCCTTTCATCGCACCTTGGGCCAGCCAGATGCCTTGACATCCGCATGTTCAGTACCAACTGCAAGGTCCAAGCCAAGTTCGACAAGTGGTTCTTATCCCCCACCCTAGATCATCTCGAGGAGCTCAGCTTTGAAGCTGGACGATGTCGCTCTCTGCTGCCGTCCGTGCTCCGCCTCACGCCAATGCTGTGCCGCGCCAGCTTCAGCTCCTGCTATCTTCCCCAGATTAATGTCGCGCCCGCCCTTCTTCTTCCTCAACTCAAGCAGCTCGACCTCTTCGACGTTGTCATCTCAAAGAAGGCTATGGATCACCTGCTCCACAGTTGTACTGTGCTCGAGTACCTTCGTCTTGAGCAGATCCACGGGTACATTAGCCTCCACATCACCTCGACGAATATCCGATGGATTTAGGTGTCTTCTTGGCCCCGCAACAAGACATCAATTGGGAAGAGATCACTCCAGCTGTTCCACGTTATGGTCATTGAGATGTGCCTTTCCTTAAGAGATTTCTTGTATCGGATCTAGAAGGTCCAACAAAAATCAGGGTCATTGACGCACCGAAATTGACAGCGTTGGTGCACTCGTCTGCCAAATTCTCTGCACTCTTTATTGGGACCGTAATCGTTCAGGTACATCACCCATCTTCTTCTCTGTCTTCTTGAAATTCACATTTTTTAATTTCTTCATGATGTATTTACGACCGTCTTCTAGAAAATGATTCCCACAAGCTTGACCCAGTTTATGCGCACAGTGCAGATCTTGGCAATAAAATCTATCGGCCCCAATCTGGATCAAGTTGTTGGATTCCTTACATGCTTTCCGTGCACGGAGAAGCTACTCATCGAGGTGAAACTTCTTTCCTATTAGTAAACGGTAATCACAACGTAGCTCAATTTTTTCGTAATTTTCCCAAATTACCATGACAAGTATAGTGTTCAAAACTGCATCTACGCACTGCACCGAAAGAAGTGTTTTTAGTATTTTTTTCTCACGTCATCACCTGCATCATTTTTTTGTTGTACTACTATAGTAGCCTAGGCTAGTCATAGTGAAAAGTAACTTAGACTACTCCAGTAACCCTATGGTTACCCTAAGAGCAACTACTACCTCCGTCCTGGTTTACTCTTCCTATTTTGTAGTATCAAAATTTGACCATAGATTCAACTGACAAAATGTTAATACATGTCACTAAGAACTATATAGTTGGATTCGTATTTGAACATAATTTCAAATGGTGTAATTTTTAGTGACATGCATTGGCATTTTATTATGTAAATCTATGGTCAAAATTTTATACTAAATAAGAGGTAGTACAAAAGTGGGCTATAAGGACCCTCCACTATGTAGGCGAAAACACGTGCCAAATTCACTTGTGATGCATTTGGCATCGATGCCCCTCCATTGCTCACCTAGTGCCCCAATCTGGATCGCCTACTTTGCTCCGGTGCCAAATTAACTCATGCAATGAAAAAACACTTGCGTGGGAGAGAGAGAGAGAGGACTGAGGCAATAAAAAAACACTTGTTTGGGAGAGTGAGAGGCTGGAGTAGGTGGTTTGATTGATTTGTTTATACATGTGGGTTTGTGTGCACAGCGGTGCCAACTCTATCACATCGCGAGAGCGGTGCCAAAATCTTTTGATTTGACATCGATGTGTATTATGTGGCATACTTTTGCGAAATATGGCATCGGCCACATAGTTGAAGGCAACAAATGCCCAAGCTCTTCACGTACTCCTAGTAAATGAGAGGAAAGAGAAAGAGAGAGAGAGAGAGAGAGAGAGAGAGAAATATCACTAGCCAGCCAACCCTATCGTATGAGCAAATGATATTGGTACCTCTTGATGACAGGGCAATCTTATACAACCAGCTGCTCTAATATGTTCGCTTCTTTTGCAGATAAAAAAAGACCCGAAAGTGAAAAATGTGATGCACTATAACAATCTCATCGAATGCCTTGATCTCCATCTTACAGAAATTGATTTGATCGACTACCGAGGCAGGACATCTGAGATTAAATTGGCCAAGTTCTTTGTTCTGGAGGCAAGTGTGCTCAAGGTAATGAGGTTTGGCGTTCTTTGGCGCAACAATGAATGGCGTGCTGATCACCGCAAGCGTCAAAGCCTAAATGACAAAGTCTCCGCAGAAGCTGAATTTGTTTTTGAAACATCAAGTGGCCAGAGACTCGAAAACTTATTTGCCCATCAGTGACTTGTCAGGGCGGTGGATTTTAGTTTGTACGATAATGCTGCATCCACCTAAAGAAACGAAAGTTCTTACGTAAACTTCGTAGTAATTCCCTCTTCATAGGTGCAGCATTACTCCTAACATTTGTAATATCAGTTAGAAACTTGTAATATTGCCGTGTCCTATTCCTGCGTTTTCAAAATCCTGCGAATCAAACAGGTCCTGAGTTGGTGATGATGTTGTGCCTGCTATCTTTCACCAATAGCCGTCGGATCTAGATCTAACAAATACAAACCAAACTTCTCCAGTTTTGCAAAAAGATGCCCGTACTTGTTCCCTATTTACAAATAACTCCTTGTCTCTCACAATCAGCCTTATCTCCTCCCCACCACATCTAGAAATCCATTGAAAAATCTGGTGCGATGGCCGCTG
>NC_041385.1:579261605-579287625 GCF_002162155.2 Triticum dicoccoides
GCCCCCCAATCTTGGTGTTCTATGCAATGCATGGGCATCTACGCACGGGAAATTATGTCAAACACGGCTAGTTGTAAGAAGGCTAGGTCTACGGCCATGATTATAGTGACTGCAGACGATGAGGTTGACTATGCTATGCCGAACACGGCGCCTATACTCAGGTGTCATCTCCGGCGTAGGGTCTTGTCACTTCACTGTGAGGAGCAACACGTAATAATTTGACCAACGAGTAGTACAGTGCTACTACATTGGTAGTACTACTACTAGTACTAGCACCACCGTATGGATTTAGTAGTACTACCACGTCCATCTGGATTTAGTATTTGACTAGCAATATCTAGTAAAGCATGTCACAAAAAATGTACTACTCCCTCTGTAAATAAATACATGGTGTATTGTTTTATTTGTATCGACGAGATAACTTAATGTCTTTTTGCTGCTTAATAGGATTACATGCAATGAACTAACCACTGCATGTGATGTTTGGTAGTCTCAAGTCATTGAAAGTATGCATGGCCCACATCTCTCATTGGTTGATATGTCACGAAATAAGAAATGAGGAGGGAGTTAATGTACCGTGCTTAAGTGTTTTGGGATTATTTGGTTTTCGTAAGGTGACTTACACAACATTTTTGCTTACGTGCATTAACATTTTATTAGTTAAATCAAAGGTCAAAACTTGGCGCAAAATGCAAAGGGGACCAATAAACCAGTAAACATCAAAGTTCTCTCGTTTGGCCCCAACTAGAGGTCCGGTGAGATGACTATACTGCACCGGCACGGAGGGGGACGCAACTTCATTGACTTATTGCACCTACCTTTGGGTGTATGACACATGGGCCCAACGGGTGGCTGGCCAACCTGTCATACAGCGAAAGGCAGGTGCAGTAGAGGGGCGAGGAGTAGATGGCCAACACGCATGTGAATTTAACACAGTCTGCACTTCTCATATAAAGGCTCCTGCCAGTCCAATCTACGAAATCCCACGCACCTACACACCCAAGGGCAAGAGTGATCACTCCAATCGCAAGATCAGTTGACTAGATGCTAGACCCATGGAGGCGATGAGCGCGAGCATCAGCCGGCTGTGCCATATTGTCCACGACGCCGGCCTGCGGCCCGGCACCGAGGAACGTCTCCAGGTAGTGCTTGAGGCTGCCAGGGCGAGGGGCCGCTTAGACGACAGCTTCGTCTCCTTGTTCGACGAGGTCCTCGTCGGCTTCCTCAACAAGTTCACCGTCGTCAAGAAGCTCATGGACGACCTTGACGTATGCCTCCAACCCACGCGCCCAGGCTCTATGATGCCTGCCACCCTGAACGCCTTCTATGGTGACAACCTCTTTGAGGCATTGGTGGCCCTACGACTGCCCGCCGTCGCACCGGAGAATGTCTACCTCGATGTCGTGCCCGCCGCACAGCGCCTGGTGCAGCAAGACACCATCGGCATAATCACCCACGTCTACGCGCAAATCGTACACAAGGACTACTACACGCAAGAGGAGGACGATATGACGCTGGCCTTCTTGGACCGCGGGCCAACCTCGGACGGCATTGTTCAGAAGCACGTTGAGCTTGCTGTCAACGCCGCTGCTCCTCACATGTCGGTTGGTGACCCGGTGCACTAGGGTGTGAGGATGTCGTTGATGGATCAGTATGTATCTTTATCTTTCCGTCAAATTCATGTAGTAGTATATGGTACTACTAGTAATTATCTTACCTTTCGCATCAACTTCATAATTTTTGTACGTACTCATGCATGAACCGCGCCAGAACCAAACTTCTCATTACTCTAGGGAAAATCTTTATTTCTATCTATCGGTCGCGCCATCGAGCAGAACCAAATTTTACAAGTTACAAGTTCAAAAGGAAAAACCTGCCGTGTTCGCGTCGCACCCGCACACGGTTGGTCCGGCACGCCGCTTAAGGGGGAATGTGTGCTTTGTTGCATTTTCACTTACAAGTAGGACCGCAGTTGAGAAAACCGACTATCGGCAAACTCCCACCCCGCCCACTGCGCGATGGCTGAGAAAACAGGAGGGAGAAGAGATGGCTGTAGCACGGACTCCAAGAAAATTGGTGTCAGATGGGACTCGTGTTGGTGGCATGTGCCGTACTGCTAGACATGAATGCTAGTTATGGCCCATGCCGCCCCACTATATCGAGGTGTTGGTTACGTAGAACAAAGTTCCTGGAGTCTGTGCTCAGCCCTCCTCTATCTCTCTACTCAGCCAGCCAGCAGACGCGCGGAGCCCATCGTCTGTTTGCTCATATGCGGTCCCACTTTTCAGTGAAAACGCAAGCGGACCCATGAACATGCACATCTTTCACCTCGACGTGCTGGTGATGAAAAACAAATCCAATAAAGATCTTCGGTGGCCTCTTTTGGAGTTACTCAAGAGTAGTAAGATTCTATTTACAGTTTAACCCAAGATGCACATCACGTGGCTTCAACTACCACTCTATTTTCTTTCATGACATGACATGGATGCTGGATGTCCCACGTGTCGGCAAAAGGAGGAAGAATTTGACCAAATCTTTGGTCGTGCTATCGGATTAGACTAGTTGTGCTAACTTAAAATTTTATTGTGTAGAATGGATGCAAGTTTTGGTATTGGGAAGAAGAGTACAACGAAATATTGATAGAGCGCAATTTAGTAGATGTTCTAGCACTTTTAGCTAGCATAGAGGCTAGAGATGAGACTAGTGCACTTGTTGATAGAATAGAGGCTAGACACATCTACTTCTTTACACTCGAAGAAGAAAGAAGCACGCAAGATCGAGCCTCCGCAGATCAACAATGAATGCATCGAGAAGGCACTAATCCAACTTACAGGAGCAGTTATGGAAGTTGGATATCTTCTAAAATGTATTCTTGTAGTTCTTGTTTTCTTTGGTCTTGCTTTTCTAGTCAAAATTTTGGTGATGTATTTCCATGTACCAAAAAATCAATGATTAAAAAAAGATATGTGTTTGCAAAGAAAAATATACGCGGCCGGGATGCATCCGCGTGTTCAGCGCATGGCCACCGCATCCGAGAAATGGCCCGGACACGACCCCATTGCCCTACCCAAACGGACAGAATCCAGGCAAAATAGAGGTTCGTTTGGGGTCGTGCGTTGGAGTTGGCCTTACGAGTGGGACCGCAGTTGAGGAAATCGACTATTGGCAAACCCCCACCTCGCCCGCTGCGCGATGGCTGAGTTAGAGAAACGATGAGGTTGAAGATATTGTTGTAGCACGGACTCCAAGAAATATGGTGTCAGATGGAGGTCGTGTTGGTGGCATGTGTCATACTCCTAGACGTGGATGCTTGTTCTGGCCCATGCCACACTAATAGTCCTACTACTTATAGTAGTAGTATCGAGGATTCGAGGTGCTGGTTATGTACAGCGAACACATTAACATATGGCCCACCTCACACTGTGGCCAAATTTCCTAGAGTCTGTGCTAGGTTAAAAAGTGTTCTTTGTGAGGATTGGTGGCTGGTCTCAAGTTTAAAAGTTGTTGTATTACGTAAGTAGACGTAGAGATAGTGCAGCATGTGAAGCTAGTACAAATAGTGTAGTATTGTTGATTGGCCTCATCCGATAACCTATTGCAATGCACGTACAATTATGTATTTGGAAAATATTTTTTTGCCTCGTCGCAGCACCCACTCAGAGAAGCGACTCGAAAGCCATTCATAAATTTAGTAAGTTTATCACGGGCATATCATTTTATTACATACAACATGTCATCAACCCACAACGACAACGAGGATACATTATAAATACTAAAGTTTTCATCACACAACGAATAACAAGCAATGAAATGAACTTCAACTCAACCAATCCTCGGCATCGGAAACGCTTGCTTTGAACCACAAGTGATTCTCTAGGAAGGGCCAGCTATTGTCAATCTCAAGACCAACGCAAGACTGATCATCCAGGCTGAAGCGGCCTACTATATCACAACCAGGGCAAGGAACCACCGCAATGTCCGACGTATAGATACAATTGCTTCTCATAAATGGTAGTAACGTTGTGTCAACAGCAGTTGGATCGCCTTTCACCATCATTGTATAGTTTTGTCCAAGGAAGAGCGAGTTTTCTCCAAGACTATCAATACTGTACTAGGGAGAAGGTGTTGGCGCTAGCACAGTAGTATCCATCCCGAATACCATTCAACGGGTGTTGGAATAGGTCCGAAGAGCGCGACCATGGGAGACAACACCTGCTTCCTTAGTAGTAACATCAGTAGTGGGATGTATACAGACAAGAAGGGGTGACCCATCGAAAATTGCCAGGCTCCACTGAGTATATGGGCCCTCCTCGTCCTCATGTATAGGTGGTGGAATGTTCACAGGACCTTGTAAACACTAGAAGAAGGTTAATTAGTAGAGAAGGGAAACTTGCTAACTCGCATGCATGTGGATGAAACAATTATAATTACGGTGGAAGACAAAGGTACCGAAACTACGAGGATCCTATGCAAAAACAGTGCCACGAGTGGTGGCAGCAAACACAAGACCCTTGTATTGAATTGCATCACGGTACACATCCGTGTATAGAAACTAATTTTTGAGCAATATCCATCCAGTCAAACCATGAAGGACGGCAACAAGCTTGTCGAAGATAGCAACAACTTCATAGTTCTTGTAATTCCAAGAGCCATTGGGAACTCGACAAATTGCTATCTTTCGTAGATGACGGCCACCATGATCATATTTGAATGTTCGTAGATCATCTGTGTGCTCAACCTCAGGGCACTCTGAGATTTTTGGAAGTGGAATCCGCTGACAAGTGTACACATTCACAAGTTCCCACTCGCAATTGTACCAAATATAAACAACCCAATCTCCATTTGCGCCAGCCTAGGCCTTACCCTTAAGCGATGGCATCTTGACATCACACATATCATTATCAAGCGGCATCAACTTGCACAAGGCGAGGCCTCCGTTGTACGCGCCCATGCGAACTGGCTTATAGTGAAGAAGATAAGGGAGATCAAACCGCTCCTGGACCCTTGGGTTCCTTGCAATGATATTATTAGTTGAGTTGAGAATGGTCTTGAACGAACCTGCCATGCTAGCCGAGGTGATGACGTCGCACCGATCAATGAGTTCCCCCACCATGTCATCTTTCAAATGTGGGCAAGAATAATGGGGTCGTTTCCGGCTTGTTCCCTCCATGGACAAGACGATCAAACAATGGAAGAAGGAAGGGTGAAGGCAAATGGAGGAGGGAGGAAGAGCATGCGACAACAGTTCCAAATCGAGAGGGAAAGGCGAAGAGTCGATGGACGGTTGCCAGTTTGCCACGGTACACAAAGAGGCGCCCCGGCCTACACATCCTTTTGGAAATTGTACAAAAGGACTCGTCGTCGTCTCAGTGACATGTTGGAACAGGACCACATGTCAATGAAACATGGTGTGTAATTTCTCGTGCAAAATGCGATCTGGCCATGTTGGCCCGAGGTGCCGCATTAGTTATCGACCTTTATTTTTCTAACATACAATCTAAGTGGATAGCTCCTGTGGTCATCACACATGAGCGGATATATAGGTGGGTTAGGTGGGCAGGCGGCAACAATCTAAGTGCTAAAAGACTTGATCTAGAAAAAAGAATTTATCCAATGCTTGGTTTTGTTTGGATTTTCCAACTATGACCATTGGATAGAGTGAATCAATGGCTTACGTTCAAAGTTATTCTCATACTATAGAATGGCATAGGAACATGGAGAGATTTGGTTGATTTTATATCTCTGAATAATATAAAATATTATGAGTGCAGACGCTCCACCCCGAGGTTTGTTGCTCCTTCTCGGTCGTCAGGAATCTATGTTCTTCCACTCTTTCGTTTAAGACATGAGCTTTGTTCATCCTTTTGCCGACACGCGGGGCGTCTATATGCCTCCATTTTACAAAATCATACTATATGCCTCCATGACACGCGGAACATCTAGCATCAAGGTGGCATGTCATGCAAGAAAATGGAGATATGCAGTGCGTAAGTGAGTCGTGCACTTTGATGGCACCTAGTACTACGCAATATTTTTTCTCCTCGATGGCACGTGAATAGTGCACGTACTCAATGACAGAGCATGAGTTGGTAGCCATGGACATGGTCGGCCCTTTTGGAAGAGAGTACTAATAAATACGTAACTTTGATGTGTCCCGTCAACTTGTAGAACGACGAGAAGCTTGCTTACTAGGCCTTCTCCCTCGCCAACGTGTGCGCGGTGGCTCGCAGCACAAGGAGAAACTTTTGCTTACAGGCGGTGGACGTGCAGCAGTTCATTTGGTGTCAGATTGCCAGAAGTACTACTCTAGTACCATCATTATTGTTTGACTTCCGGAAGAGGAGAAGAGCCAAGCACAAGGTCACCTACTAACCTAGTACACTACTACTATAGCTAAAGCTGGTCCACCTTTTTAGAGCATGGTTAATTAATATAGGCGGCTCTTGCAGCGGCACATCATTTAGAGATTTAGAGCAAGTACTCTCTTCGTAGGATCAAAGGAAGTGAAACAAAAGTTGGAGTGGATGCTATATTGCCAATTAAAACATGATTACATAGTAAAAAAATCCTATAGCATTCTATCCTATGAATCAAACGATCAATGTAGGAAAATTATGAGAGGGGTCTCTCCAACAGTGTTCCTCGGCTCGCACCTAGCATCACGGTGGTCGAACTTGGAGTCATTCATCTGGTACATGTGGCATCTCAGATCTGGACACAAGGTGACACGACCTCTCACTTCCTCCGCCATTTGAAGCGGCGCGCCGGTGGAGGACTAGCATACTCCAATATTAGGTTGGCTCTATGTGATGTGGCAACTTCATATACTAACCGGATGCTGGCTATACTACTATGGTACTCACACTCCAAGAAGTGACTCGAAAACCATTCATAAATTGAGTCTATGACACACATTTGCAAATGTACCATTCATTACATACAACAAGTCATCAACACACAACAACAACGATGATACATGTTGGATTATAGATTATTTCCAACCAAACATTCTAGTAAATACTAAAGTTTTCATCACACAACAAATAACAAGCAATGAAATGAACTTCAACTCAACCAATCCTTGGCATTGGAAACGCTTGCTTTGAACCATAGGTGCTCTGGGAAGGGCCAACTATTGTAAATATCGAGAGCAACGCAGGACTGATCATCCAGGCTGAAGCGGCATATATCAGGAGCAGGGTAGGGAACCACCGCAATGTCCGAGGTATATATATAGTTGCTTCTCATAAATGGTAGTAACATTGTGTCAACAGCAGCTGGATCGCCTTTAACCATCATTGGATAGTTTGGTCCAAGGAAGAGCGAGTTTTATCCAAGACTATCAATACTGTACCAGGGAGAAGGTGTTGGCCCTAGCACACTAGTATCCATCTTGAATACCCTGCAATGGGTGTTGGAATAGGTCCGGAGAGGGCGACCATGGGAGACAACATGTGCTTCCTCAATAGTAACAATCTCATTGCACTGTATATAGACAAGAAGAGGTGATCCATCGGAATTAATTGCCAGCCGCCACTGAGTATATAAGTCCTGCTTGTCCTCATGATCGTGATCATCACCATCGTCATCTCCCCCTTGGTTATAAATTTTTTGAAGTATAGGTGGTGGAATGTTCACAGGACCTTGGAAACACAAGAAGAAGTTTATTAGTAAAGGGAAACTTGCTAACCCGCATCATGTGGATGAAACAATTATAATTATGGTGGAAGACAAACGTACCGAAAGTACGAGGATCCCATGCAAAAACAGTGCCATGAGTGGTGGAAGCAAAGACAGGATCCTCGTATTCAACTGCATCATAGTACTCATCATCCGTGTACAGAAACTGATTTTTGAGCAATATCCATGGATGAACCATGGAATCAGTAACGACGGCAACAAGCCTGTCAAAGATAGCAACAAATTCATAGTTCTTGTAATTCCAAGAGCGGTTGGGAACTCGGCAAATTTCTATCATCGATAGACGACAACCACCATGATCGTATTTGAACGTACGTAGATCATCTATGTGCTCAACCTCAGGGCACTCTGATATTTTTGGAAGTGGAATCCGCTGACGAGTGTACACATTCACAAGTTCCCACTCACAATTGTACGCAATATAAACAACCCAATCTCCATTTGCACCAGCCCAGGTCTTACCTTTAAGCGATGGCATCTTGACATCACGCGTATCATTATCAAGCGGCATCAACTTGCACAAGGAGAGGCCTCCGTCGTCCGCGCCCATGCGAACAGGCTTATAGCGAAGAAGTTAAGGGAGATCAACCCGCTCCTGGACCCTTGGGTTCCTTGTAATGATGTTATTAGTTGAGTCGAGAATGGTCTTGAACGAACCTACCATGCTAGCCGAGGTGATGACGTCGCACCGATCAATGAGTTCCCCCACCACGTCATCTTTCAGATCGGGGCAAGACTAACGGGGTAGTTTCCGGCTTGTTCCCTCCATGGAGAAGACGATCGAACAATGGCAGAAGGAAGGGTGAAGGAAAATGGAGGAGGGAGGAAGAGCGTGCGACAACAGTTCCAAATCGAGAGGGAAAGGCGAAGAGTCGGTGGACGGTTGCCAGTTTGCCACTGGTACATGAAGAGGCGCCCCGGCCTACACGTCCTTTTGGAAATTGTACAAAAGGACTCGTCGTCGCCTCACTGACATGTTGGAACGGGACCACATGTCAACGAAACATGGTGTGTAATTTCTCGTGCAAAATGCGATCTGGCAGCATTGGCCGGAGGTGCCGCATTATTTCTTGACCTTTATTTTTTTATGGTGTGCCATTCAGTTTGGAAGCACGACTAACTGGTACTGTTTGCAGAGAAAATATAAACTACTCTACCACTACTCCACCTCTAGTACTAGTAGTATAAAAAAGATATATAGGCTGGAGCTTCAGAGCTCTCTTTCTAAGGGCTGCCCCTTTGCTTATCGCACTATCACCCTCTCTCCAGATCTAAAAAAGACGGCCTCTCTCTCCCTCCTCACCGGTGGTCACAGATCCGCCGGGGAAGAAAAGGACATGCAGCGTTGACGCACTCGTCATTGGCGAGCGAGGTCACGCACTGACGACAAGGTCGTCCTCTCAGACCTAGCGCCTGCGTGGTATGGCCTCCGTCCCCAAGCTCGCTGTCGTAGTGCATGCGGAGGACGACGACCACGAGCGAAGCCACTTCCCACCGACCCTCAGGTATGCTACCTCTTTTCGAACCATACCCTTGTTCTATTGCCCCATCTACCCTGTCGCTGCATGTGGATACTTTTCCACTCCACCATCTTCCCAATTTTCTATCCTCTGCTCTGCTGGTCACACAGATAAAAACCTTAATTTGCACTATTAAAGGAAACCCTACTTCATGCAGACTAATCCATGTCTGGGTTGAATAAGGAAAGGAAGGGAGACTGTACCGTCCAAGAGAGTAGGCATCGAACCCGCATCTAGGTTGAAAAGGGGAAAATCAATAGCTAAGGAATGAGTCTCATGTCTCTTGGTTGAAGAAGGGTAGAAAGGCCCACCTCCCTCACCACTGTATGCGTCCGTGGAGGTACATCGTACTGGTGCGCCCACTGTCCGAATGTGCCTAGCATGTCCCTTCAACCAAACACATCCTTATTGTCACTTTTTTGCTGTTAGTATAACCCCAGCAGTCAAGTCAAGCAATGCAACTGCTAAAGTGATGCCACATTTAACTAATGCCGCACTCAGTCTAATGCCAACGATAAATTTAAGCAATGCCATTTAATGTCACTGGATTATTTCAGGGTTAGCTGTTGATTGTGGATGTATTAAAGATTTTTCAGCTAAGGCATTCTAATGTTGTTGCACAGCCAGTATACCAATGATGAAACTTGTTACTACCTTCAGATTTTTGCACTGTTAATGCTTATAGATTACATACCTCACTTTCATGAGATAAGTTAATTTTTTTGTATAGTGTCACCAAAATGCCAAGGCACTGATGTCATTTTATTTTGGTAAACTGCACAAAAAATTATGAATACAAGAGGAAAGGTCAGGAGTGGGCACCTCCTCCTCCGGCTGTTATCTTGTTTCGTTCGATCAAGTTTTTATGTTTGATTGATTATCAAGATTGGGATAGCAATTTTTAATGTCCCCCCGAGTTCGAAATGATATTTTCCCTTGGAGGTACATGGTTGCAACTTTTTTATACTGTCATTAGTTAATAATGCTAGTTACCTTCAGACTTTTGTATTTGGTTTAATGCTCATGCACAACTAGTATACCAATGCTGAAACTTGTTACCTTTACATTTTGTATTGTTAATTCTTATAGAAATCTTCCAGTGCTAGAGTTTATTAAAATATGTTCAGTAAAACCATTGTATTGTACCCTGTAATAAAATAACTACTCTACTGTTGCACTAGCCACTAGATTAGTGTATATTTGTAGTATTCGAATGGTGTTGCATTAGCGCATGGACATAAATAAAGTGTGGCAAGCTTTCCTAGATATGTGCTCAAGAAAACTACTACATGTTTTTGTAAATACTAGACGTCTTAAGGAATAGAGGGTGTAGAGTTCACTCAAATTATCCCAGTAAAGCTAGTCAGACCTTTGTTAAAATTAATGTTCATTATGTTATCGGAGGAGGTCTTTGTGTTTGTATCTAATGCATGTCGACTACATACCTGACATCATGATGTAATGTTAAGTCATTTCCTTTTGTATAGTGTCACTAAATTGTCAAGGCGGTGATGGCATATTGTTTTAGTTGAACTGGACAAAATATGCTTAAAAGAAGAGGAAAGGTCAGGAATAGATCATTCTTTCAGAAAGAACTATATATGCCTTTCTGACGTCAGCCGCTGCTGCCTTATTTATTGCTTCTAACAGGTGGTTAGAAACAGTCTTGCTACCTTTTCCCATTGAGAAATTGGAATGCTTATACTTGTGAGTCTATGCTTCAACTAGTGCCACTTTTCTAGTAATCACACGTTCAATATCTATGCAAAGAGGGATGCTCGATTTAGTGGAACTGCATGATACGTCTCCAACGTATCTATAATTTTTGATTGCTCCATGCTACTTTATCTACTGTTTTGGACTATATTGGGCTTTATTTTCCACTTTTATATTATTTTTGGGACTAACCTATTAACTGGAGGCCCAGCCCAGAATTGCTGTTTTTTGCCTTTTATAGTACTTCGAAGAAACAGAATATCAAAAGGAGTCCAAATGGAATGAAACCTTCGGGAGCGTGATTTTCTCATCAGATAAGACCCAGGAGACTTGGACCCTCTGTCAAGAAAGCCACGAGGCGGTCACGAGGGTGGAGGGTGCCCCCCTGGGCGCGCCCCCTACCTCGTGGGTGCCTCGAAGCTCCACCGACGTACTCCTTCCTCCTATATATACCTACGTATCCCCAAACGATCAGAACAGGAGCGAAAAACCTAATTCCACCGCCGCAACCTTCTGTATCCATGAGATCCCATCTTGGGGCCTGTTCCGGAGCTCCGCCGGAGGGGGCATCCACCACGGTGGGCTTCTACATCAACACCATAGCCCCTCCGATGAAGTGTGAGTAGTTTACTTCAAACCTTCGGGTCCATAGCTAGTAGCTAGATGGCTTCTTCTCTTTTTTTGGATCTCAATACAATGTTCTCCCCCTCTCTCGTGGAGATCTATTCGATGTAATCCTCTTTTTGCAGTATGTTTGTTGAGACCGATGAATTGTGGGTTTATGATCCAGTATTATCTATGGAAAATATTTGATTCTTCTCTGAATTCTTTTATGTATGATTGAGTTATCTTTGCAAGTCTCATCGAATTATCCTTTTTGGTTTGGCCAACTAGATTGGTAGTTCTTGCAATGGGAGAAGTGCTTAGCTTGGGGTTCAATCTTGCGGTGTCCTTACCCAGTGACAGAAAGGGTTGCAAGGCACGTATTGTATTGTTGCCATCGAGGATAACAAGATGGGGTTTTTATCATATTGCATGAATTTATCCCTCTACATCATGTCATCTTGCTTAAAGCGTTACTCTGTTTTTACTTAATACTCTAGATGCATGCTGGTCGATGAGTGGAGTAATAGTAGTAGATGCAGAATGGTTTCGATCTACTTGTTTTGGACGTGATGCCTATATACATGATCATTGCCTAGATATACTCATAACTATGCTCAATTCTGTCAATTGCTCAACAGTAATTTGTTCACCCACCATAGAATACTTATGCTCTTGAGAGAAGCCACTAGTGAAACCTATGGCCCCCGGGTCTATTCTCATCATATCAATCTCTATCACTTTATTTACTTGCTTTGCTTTTACTTTGCCTTTTACTTTTTACTTTGCATCTATCTATCAAAAATACCAAAAATATTATTTATCATCTCTATAAGATCTCACCCTCGTAAGTGACCATGAAGGGATTGACAACCCCTAAGCGTTGGTTGCGAGTAGCTATCATTTTGTGTAGGTACGAGGGACTTGTGCGTGGTCTCCTACTGGATTGATACCTTGGTTCTCAAAAACTAAGGGAAATACTTACGCTACTTTGCTGCATCATCCTCTCCTCTTCGGGGAAATCCAACGCAGTGCTCAAGACACTACTAGGAAAAGGGCTATAGATGGGATGGACACTAATGGCGCACCAGAGAAGTAGTGCGCCACTACTATATACTAATGGCGCACCATTTGGTGATGCGCCATTAGTGTGGAAGACACTAATGGCGCACCAGACAAAAGGTGCGCCACTAGTGATATTTTTTTCATTTTTCCATACATACTAATGGCGCAGCCGACCGAAGTGCGCCATTACTAGTTCTAACTAGTAATGGCGCACCAGCCACAGAGTGCGCCAGTACTGTATTCTTTTTTAATTCTTTTTTTGCAAAACTACTAATGGCGCACCGTGTCAGAGTGCGCCATTACTAGTTTAAACTAGTAATGGCGCACTACCACGCGGTGCGCCATTAGTATATATATATATTACTTTTTTGCAAAACTACTAATGGAGCACCACCTCCAGGTGCGCCATTAGTAACCAGGGTTACTAATAGCGCATTTGCAGGTGGTGCACCATCAGTAACCTGGGACCCCAACAAGATATTTTGGACAGCCACACCTACCCACTCACTTTCCCCACTTCATTCCCTCCACCTCCTTCTCCAAGCTTTCGGCTGCCTCCTCCTCCTCACCTCATTTGCACCATAGATTCATCAAAATTAAGTGGTGAAATTACCTTTTTTTGATAGGTAAGTAAGGGGAAAGCTATCTTCATGATGTAGATCTACTTTTTTTCTCCCTAGCTTGCTCCAACAACGTGCACATGCACTTTTTGTGGCCTAGCTATATCTATGTATGTTTGTGGTGTTGCATGTGTTTGTGGTGTTGCGTATATGTTTGTGTTTGCAGGTACCGGTATTTGAAATGCGATAGTTGCCAATATTTTGCCGGAATGTTGATTCATTTCCGTTTCAGCGAGAATTTTGGCACTATGCATTCTTTTTGGTCCTATTTTTAGGGAAGGTCATGCCAAAAATTTTCTTGGTTCTAAAATATTGTTTTGCTCTACCCCGCAGGCGACCATGGTCCGCACGATGACCGAAGGCATCGTGAATAGGTTTTTGAGCTCCGCGAAAGCCGGGATGCTTCAAAAGAATGAGACGGAGATAAGATGTCCGTGCCGAAGATGCAAGCTGAAGAGCCTTATTGCGGTCCCGGATTCCGGGCAGGTGCGGGACCACCTGCTCTTGCGTGGTTTCATGGATGGCTATCGGTGGGAAGGTGATGAAGATGACTATGAAGTCGTCCATGGGGGCCGGGCAACAAATGAGGAAGGGCAACAAGACAACCACCGCGGAGAGGGCGGGCGAGAAGACGAAGAATCTCCAGGACATGATCACGACGGTGATGCTGTACACAGTCATCATGTAGAAGATGTCGTACATGATGATGAGGAAGATCAAGACGAAGGGCATGATCATGAAGATGAAGTTGCTGGAGCAGACGACGATGGAGGCTGGGTGCAGGACCCTCATATTCAAGAGCTGCTTCTCAAGCAGACAGATAACGTAAGAGCTGCCGCCCGAGAGAAAGCCAAGCTGGATCAACTGGAGATAGACGCGGTTACTCCATTGTATGAAGGATGCAGGCCTGAGGATACCCGCCTGAAAGTAACGCTCATGGCACTGGAGATGAAGGTAAAACACAAAATGACCGACGCATGCTTCGACGAGAACATGTCATTCTGGGACGAATGTCTTCCCAAGGGGAACAAGTGCCCGACCAGTTTCGAGGAGGCGAAGAAAATCGTGTGTCCTCTGGATTTACCGTGCGTGAAATACCATGTGTGCATGAACAATTTCATCATTTATCGGGACGAGCACACGGAGTCTACCATATGTCCGGTGTGCGGTGTCACTCGATACAAGAAGAGGAAGAAAGCTCCTCGAAAATCGGTGTGGCACTTTCCGATCACTCCTCGTCTGCAGCGGTATTTCACGGACCCTAAGGTAGCAAAGCTCCTGCATTGGCACGCGGATAGGGAGGAGAAGAAGCGGGAAGATGACGGAAATGATCCGGAGATAAATAAAAAAGACAAGATGTTGAGTCGCCCTAAGGATGCGAGCCAGTGGCAAGCATTGAACTTCGAATACCCAGAATTTGGGAAGGATCCAAGGAACATCATGCTGGGCGCGAGCACCGATGGATTCAATCCGTTTGGCAGCCAGAGAATCACACATAGCACCTGGCCTGTGTTTGTGTGGATGTACAACCTTCCCCCCTAGTTGTGCATGAAGAGGAAGTACATTCACATGAGTATGCTAATTGAAGGGCTGAAACAACCCGGGAACAACATCAATCTGTATCTGGGGCTGCTGAAAGAGGAGCTAGACACGCTGTGGAAAATGCCAGCCAATACGTGGGACGCCGCAGAGAAAGAATATCTCCCTATGAGAGCCGCACTGCTCACGACGGTGCAAGACTATCTCAGTTACGGATATCTCGCGGGGCAGGTAGTCCACGGATTTTCTGGATGCGTAAGGTGCATGGATTGAAGGAAATATGCCCTAGAGGCAATAATAAAGTTATTATTTATTTCCTTATTTCATGATAAATGTTTATTATTCATGCTAGAATTGTATTAACCGGAAACATAATACATGTGTGAATACATAGACAAACATATTGTCACTAGTATGCCTACTTGACTAGCTCATTAATCAAAGATGGTTATGTTTCCTAGCCATAGACATGTGTTGTCATTTGATTAATGAGATCACATCATTAGGAGAATGATGTGATTGACTTGACCCATTCCGTTAGCTTAGCACTTGATCGTTTAGTATGTTGCTATTGCTTTCTTCATGACTTATACATGTTCCTATAACTATGAGATTATGCAACTCCCGTTTACCGGAGGAACACTTTGGGTGCTACCAAACGTCACAACGTAACTGGGTGATTATAAAGGAGTACTACAGGTGTCTCCAAAGGTACATGTTGGGTTGGCGTATTTCGAGATTAGGTTTTGTCACTCTGATTGTCGGAGAGGTATCTCTGGGCCCTCTCGGTAATGCACATCACTATAAGCCTTGCAAGCAATGTAGCTAATGAGTTAGTTACGGAATGATGCATTACATAACGAGTAAAGAGACTTGCCGGTAACGAGATTGAACTAGGTATTGGATACCGACGATCGAATCTCGGGCAAGTAACATACCGATGACAAAGGGAACAACGTATGTTGTTATGCGGTTTGACCGATAAAGATCATCGTAGAATATGTAGGAGCCAATATGGGAATCCAGGTCCCGCTATTGGTTATTGACCGAGAATAGTTCTAGGTCATGTTTACATAGTTCTCGAACCCGTAGGGTCCGCACGCTTAACGTTACGATAACAGTTTTATTATTAGTTTATAAGTTTTGATGTACCGAAGTTTGTTCGGAGTCCCGGATGTGATCACGGACATGACGAGGAGTCTCGAAATGGTCGAGACATAAAGATTGATATATTGGACGACTATATTCGGACACCGGAAGTGTTCCGGGTGATTTCGGAGAAAACCGGAGTGCCGGAGGGGTTACCGGAACCCCCGGGGAAGTATTGGGCCTTAGTGGGCCTGAGGGGAGAGAGAGTGCAGCAACCCAGGAGGTGGCGCCCCCCCCCCCATGAGGAGTCTGAATTGGACTAGGGGAGGGGGCGCGGCCCCCCCTTTCCCTCTCCCTCTCCCTCTCTTTCCTTCACCCTTCCTCCTTCCTAGTGGGACTAGGAAAAGGGAGTCCTACTCCCACTAGGAGGAGGACTCCCCCTCCTTGGCGCGCCCCTAGGGCCGGCCAGCCTCCCCCCTTGCTCCTTTATATACGGGGGCAGGGGGGCACCCTAGAGACACATAAGTTGATCTACGGATCGTTCCTTAGCCGTGTGCGGTGCCCCCCTCCACCATATTCCACCTCAGTCATATCGTCGCGGAGTTTAGGCGAAGCCCTGCGCCGGTAGAACATCATCATCATCACCACACCGTCGTGCTGACGGAACTCATCCCCGACGCTTTGCTGGATCGGACCCCGGGATCGTCATCGAGCTGAACGTGTGCTGAACTCGGAGGTGCCGTACGTTTGGTACTTGGATCGGTCGGATCGTGAAGACGTACGACTACATAAACCGCGTTGTCATAACGCTTCCGCTTACGGTCTACGAGGGTACATGGACAATACTGTCCCCTCTCATTGCTATGCCAACACCATGATCTTGCGTGTGCGTAGGAATTTTTTTGAAATTACTACGTTCCCCAACAGTGGCATCCGAGCCAGCTTTTATGCGTAGATGTCATATGCACGAGTAGAACACATGTGAGTTGTGGGCGATACAAGTCATACTGCTTACCAGCATGTCATACTTTGGTTCGGCGGTATTGTGAGCTGAAGCGGCCCGGACCGACATTACGCGTATGCTTACGCGAGACTGGTTTCACCGTTACGAGCACTCGTGCTTAAAGGTGGCTGGCGGGTGTCTGTCTCTCTCACTTTAGCTGAATCGAGTGTGGCTACGCCCGGTCCTTGCGAAGGTTAAAACAGCACTAACTTGACGAACTATCGTTGTGGTTTCGATGCATAGGTAAGAACGGTTCTTGCTAAGCCCGTAGCAGCCACGTAAAATTTGCAACAACAAAGTAGAGGACGTCTAACTTTTTTTTGTAGGGCATGTTGTGATGTGATATGGTCAAGACATGATGCTATATTTTATTATATGAGATGATCATGTTTTGTAACCGAAGTTATCGGCAACTGGCAGGAGCCATATGGTTGTCGCTTTATTGTATGAAATGCAAACGCCCTGTAATTGCTTTACTTTATCACTAAGCGGTAGCGATAGTCGTAGAAGCAATAGATGGCGTAATGACAACGATGCTACGATGGAGATCAAGGTGTCGTGCCAGTGACGATGGTGATCACGATGGTGCTTCGGAGATGGAGATCACAAGCACAAGATGATGATGGCCATATCATATCACTTATATTGATTGCATGTGATGTTTATCCTTTATGCATCTTATCTTGCTTTGATTGACGATAGCATTTTAAAATGATCTCTCACTAATTATCAAGAAGTGTTCTCCCTGAGTATGCACCGTTGCGAAAGTTCTTCGTGCTGAGACACCACGTGATGATCGGGTGTGATAGGCTCTACATTCAAATACAATGGGTGCAAAACAGTTGCACACGCGGAATACTCAGGTTAAACTTGACGAGCCTAGCATATACAGATATGGCCTCGAAACACGGAGACCGAAAGGTCGAACGTGAATCATATAGTAGATATGATCAACATAGTGATGTTCACCATTGATTTGGATCGGACATGGTTTAGTTGATTTGGATCACGTAATCACTTAGATGACTAGAGAGATGTCTGTCTAAGTGGGAGTTCTTAAGTAATATGATTAATTGAACTTAAATTTATCATGAACTTAGTCCTGGTAGTATTTTGCAAATTATGTTGTAGATCAATAGCTCGCCTTGTTGCTTTCATATGTTTATTTTGATATGTTCCTAGAGAAAATTGTGTTGAAAGATGTTAGTAGCAATGATGCGGATTGGATCCATGATCTGAGGTTTATCCTCATTGCTGCACAGAAGAATTATGTCCTTGATGCACAGCTAGGTGACAAACCTATTGCAGGAGCAGATGCAGACGTTATGAATGTTTGGCTAGCTCAAAATGATGACTACTTGATAGTTTAGTGCACCATGCTTAACAGCTTAGAATCGGGACTTCAAAGACGTTTTGAACGTCATGGACCATATGAGATGTTCCAGGAATTGAAGTTAATATTTCAAGCAAATACCTGAGTTGAGAGATATGAAGTCTCCAACAAGTTCTATAGCTAAACGATGGAGGAGAATCGCTCAACTAGTGAGCATGTGCTCAGATTGTATGGGTACTATAATCGCTTGAATCAAGTGGGAGTTAATCTTCCAGATAAGATAGTGATTGACAGAGTTCTCTAGTCACCATCACCAAGTTACTAGAACTTCATGATGAACTATAGTATGCAAGGGATGACGAAAACGATTCCCGAGCTTTTCGTGATGTTGAAATCAACGAAGGTAGAAATCAAGAAAGAGCATCAAGTGTTTGACAAACCACTAGTTTCAAGAGAAGGGAAAAGGGAAAGAAAGGGAACTTCAAGTAGAATGACAAGCAAGTTGTCACTCCTGCGAAGAAGCCCAAAGCTGGACCAGAGCCTGAAACTAAGTGCTTACACTGCAAAGGAAATGGTCACTGGAAGCGGAAATGCCCCGAATATTTGGTGGATAAGAAGGATGGAAAATTGAACAAGGGTATATTTGATATACAGGTTATTGATGTGTGCCTTACTAGTGTTTATAGTAGCCCCTGAGTATTTGATACTTGTTCGGTTGCTGAGATTAGTAACTCAAAACAGGAGTTACAGAATAAACAGAGACTAGTTGAAGGGGAAGTGACGATGAGTGTTGGAAGTAGTTCAAAGATTGATATGATCATCATCACACACTCCCTATATTTTTGAGATTAGTGTTAAACCTAAATAAATGTTATTTGGTGTTTGCGTTAAGTATAAATATGATAAGATCATGTTTATTGCGATACGATTATTCATTTGAAGTTAAAGAATAATTGTTATTCTGTTTACATGAATAAGACCTTCGATGGTTATACACCCAATGAAAATAGTTTGTTGGATCTCGATCGTACTGATACACATATTCATAATATTGAAACCAGAAGATGCAGAGTTGATAATGATAGTGCAACTTATTTGTGGCACTGCCGTTTAGGTCATATCGGTGTAAAGCGCATGAAGAAACTCCATACTGATGGACTTTTGGAATCACTTGATTATGAATCACTTGGTACTTGCGAATCGTGCCTTTTGGGCAAGATGACTAAACTCCGTTCTCCAGAACAATGGAATGAGCTACGGACTTATTGGAAATAATACATACCGATGTATGCGATCCGATGAGTGTTAATACTCGTGGCAAGTATCGTTATTTTCTGACCTTCACAAGATGATTTGAGCAGATATGGGTATATCTACTTAATGAAACACAAGTCTGAAACATTTGAAAAGTTCAAAGAATTTCAGAGTGAAGTGGAAAATCATCGTAACAAGAAAATAAAATTTCTACGATCTGATCGTGGAGGAGAATAATTGAGTTACGAGTTTGGTCTTCAATTAAAACAATGTGGAATAGTTTCACAGTTCACGCCACCTGGAACACCACAACGTTATGGTGTGTCCGAACGTCGTAACCGCACTTTATTGGATATGGTGCGTTCTATGATGTCTCTTACTGATTTACCACTATTGTTTTGGGGTTATGCATTAGAGACAACTGCATTCACGTTAAAAGGGCACCATCTAAATCCGTTGAGACGACACCATATGAACTGTGGTTTAGCAAGAAACCCAAGTTGTCGTTTCTTAAAGTTTGGGGCTGCGATGCTTATGTGAAAAAGTTTCATCCTGATAAGCTCGAACCCAAATCGGAGAAGTGCGTCTTCATAGAATACCCAAAGGAAATTGTTGGGTACACCTTCTATCACAGATCTGAAGGCAAGATATTCGTTGCTAAAAATGGATCCTTTCTAGAGAAGGAGTTTCTCTCGAAAGAAGTGAGTGGGAGGAAAGTAGAACTTGATGAGGTAACTGTACCTTCTCCCGAATTGGAAAATAGTTCATCACTGAAATCAGTTCCAGTGATTCATACACCAATTAGTGAGGAAGCTAATGATGATGATCATGAAACTTCAGATCAAGTTACTACAGAACCTCGTAGGTCTTCCAGAGTACGGTCCGCACCAGAGTGGTACGGTAATCCTGTTCTGAAAGTCATGTTACTAGACCATGATAAACCTACGAACTATGAGGAAGCAATGATGAGCCCAGATTCCGCAAAATGGCTGGAGGCCATGAAATCTGAGATAGGATCCATGTATGAGAACAAAGTGTGGACTTTGGTGGAGTTGCCCGATGATCGGCAAGCCATATTGTATAAATGGATCTTCAAGAGGAAGACAGATGTTGATAGTAGTGTTACTATCTACAAAGCTCAACTTGTCGCAAAAAGGTTTTTGACAAGTTCAAGGTGTTGACTACAATGAGATTTTCTCAACTGTAGCGATGCTTAAGTCTGTCCGAATCATGTTAGCAATTGCCACAATTTATGAAATCTGGCAAATGGATGTCAAAACTGCATTCCTTAATGGTTTTCTTAAAGAAGAGATGTATATGATGCAACCAGAAGGTTTTGTCAATCCTAAAGGTGCTAACAAAATATGCAAGCTCCAGCAATCCATCTATGGACTGGTGCAAGCATCTCGGAGTTGGAATTTACGCTTTGATAAGTTGATCAAAGCATATAGTTTTATACAGACTTGCGGTAAAGCCTGTATTTACAAGAAAGTGAGTGGGAGCACTACAACATTTCTGATAAGTATATGTGAATGACATATTGTTGATCGGAAATAATGTAGAATTATTCTGCAAAGCATAAAGGAGTGTTTGAAAGGAGTTTTTTCAAAGAAAGACCTCGGCAAAGCTACTTACATATTGAGCATCAAGATCTATTGAGATAGATCAAGATGCTTGATAAGATTTTCAATGAGTACATACCTTGACAAGATTTTGAAGTAGTTCAAAATTAAACAGTCAAAGAAAGAGTTCTTGCCTGTGTTGCAAAGGTATGAAATTGAGTAAGACTCAAATCCCGACCACGCCAGAAAATAAAAGAGAATGAAAGTCATTCCCTATGCATCAGTCGTAGGTTCTATAAAAGTATGCCATGCTATGGACCGGACCTATTGTATACTCCGCGCTGGTTTGGCAAGGGAGTACAATTTTGATCTAAGAGTAGATCACTGGACAGCGGTCAAGAATATCCTTAGTGAGGACTAAGGAAATATTTCTCGATAATGGAAGTGATAAAAGAGCTCGTCGTAAAAAGTTACAACGATGCAAGCTTTTACACAAATCCAGATGACTCTAAATCTCAATCTGGATACATATTGAAAGTGGGAGCAATTAGCTAGAGTAGCTCCGTGCCGAGCATTGTGGACATAGAATATTTGCAAAATACATACGGCTCTGAATATGACAGACCCGTTGACTAAACTTCTCTCACAAGCAAAACATGATCATACCTTAGTACTCTTTGGGTGTTAATCACATAATGATGGGAACTAGATTATTGACTCTAGTAAACCCTTTGGGTGTTGATCACATGACGATGTGAACTATGGGTATTAATCACATACAGATGTGAATATTGGTGTTAAATCACATGGCGATGTGAACTAGATTATTGACTCTAGTGCAAGTGGGAGACTGAAGGAAATATGCCCTAGAGGCAATAATAAAGTTATTATTTATTTCCTTATTTCATGATAAATGTTTATTATTCATGCTAGAATTGTATTAACCGGAAACATAATACATGTGTGAATACATAGACAAACATAGTGTCACTAGTATGCCTCTACTTGACTAGCTCATTAATCAAAGATGGTTATGTTTCCTAGCCATAGACATGTGTTGTCATTTGATTAATGAGATCACATCATTAGGAGAATGATGTGATTGACTTGACCCATTCCGTTAGCTTAGCACTTGATCGTTTAGTATGTTGCTATTGCTTTCTTCATGACTTATACATGTTCCTATAACTATGAGATTATGCAACTCCCGTTTACCGGAGGAACACTTTGGGTGCTACCAAACGTCACAACATAACTGGGTGATTATAAAGGAGTACTACAGGTGTCTCCAAAGGTACATGTTGGGTTGGCGTATTTCGAGATTAGGTTTTGTCACACCGATTGTCGGAGAGGTATCTCTGGGCCCTCTCGGTAATGCACATCACTATAAGCCTTGCAAGCAATGTAGCTAATGAGTTAGTTACAGAATGATGCATTACCTAAAGAGTAAAGAGACTTGCCGGTAACGAGATTGAACTAGGTATTGGATACCGACGATCAAATCTCGGGCAAGTAACATACCGATGACAAAGGGAACAACGTATGTTGTTATGCGGTTTGACCGATAAAGATCTTCAAAGAATATGTAGGAGCCAATATGGGCATCCAGGTCCCGCTATTGGTTATTGACCGAGAATAGTTCTAGGTCATGTCTACATAGTTCTCGAACCCGTAGGGTCCGCACACTTAACGTTACGATGACAGTTTTATTATGAGTTTATAAGTTTTGATGTACCGAAGTTTGTTCGGAGTCCCGGATGTGATCACGGACATGACGAGGAGTCTCGAAATGGTTGAGACATAAAGATTGATATATTGGACGACTATATTCGGACACTGGAAGTGTTCCGGGTGATTTCAGAGAAAACCGAAGTGCCGGAGGGGTTACCGGAACCCCCCCGGGAAGTATTGGGCCTTAGTGGGCCTGAGGGGAGAGAGAGGGCAGCAGCCCAGGAGGTGGCGCCCCCCCATGAGGAGTCCGAATTGGACTAGGGGAGGGGGAGCGCCCCCCCCCCTTTCCCTCTCCCTCTCCCTCTCTTTCCTTCCCCCTTCCTCCTTCCTAGTGGGACTAGGAAAGGGGAGTCCTACTCCCACTAGGAGGAGGACTCCCCCCTCCTTGGTGCGCCCCTAGGGCCGGCCGGCCTCTCCCCCTTGCTCCTTTATATACGGGGGCAGGGGGGCACCATAGAGACACATAAGTTGATCTACAGATTGTTCCCGAGCCGTGTGCGGTGCCCCCCTCCACCATATTCCACCTCGGTCATATCATCGCGGAGTTTAGGCGAAGCCCTGCGCCGGTAGAACATCATCATCATCACCACGCCATCGTGCTGACGGAACTCATCCCCGACGCTTTGCTGGATCGGAGCCCGGGGATCGTCATCGAGCTGAACGTGTGCTGAACTCGGAGGTGCCACACGTTCGGTACTTGGATCGGTCGGATCGTGAAGACGTACGACTACATCAACCGCGTTGTCATAATGCTTCCGCTTACGGTCTACGAGGGTACGTGGACAATACTCTCCCCTCTCGTTGCTATGCCATCACCATGATCTTGCGTGTGCGTAGGAAATTTTTTGAAAATACTACGTTCCCCAACATGGATGACACAACGTATCGCCAGCTAGATAGAGATCCTGGGTCTTCGAAAACCGTGTTCATGGGACATCGAAGGTGGCTTCGCGACGATGACCCGTGGAGGAAACGCAAGGATTTGTTCGATGGTGAAACCGAACCCCGGAAACGCCCGCGTACGAGGAGCGGCGAGGAAATAGACGAGCTGTTGAAAAATTGGAAAGATTGCCCACTGCCGGGAAAGAAGCAAAGGCGCCAGAGCCGGGAAAGAAGCGAAAGGCGCCCGAGCCACTGCTGAAGGTATGGAAAACGAGGTCTGTTTTCTGGGACTTGCCATACTGGAAGATCCACCGTATGCCTCACAGCCTTGATGTCATGCATATCACGAAGAACGTGTGCGAGAGTCTGCTTGGTACCCTGCTCAACATGCCAGAGAGGACCAAATATGGGCCGAAAGCAAGGGCAGACTTGAAATCAATGGGCATCAGGCAGGAGCTTCACGCTAATGATGATGATGATGATGATGATGAGGCGAAGCAGGACATAGATACTCGTCGCAAAGGCAAAAGGCCAAGAAGATCGGAAATGACTACCCTCCCGCGTGCTTCACTCTAAGTCAGGAGGAGATCGAGCAGTTTTTCACCTGCCTCATAGGATTAAAACTTCCTTACGGTTACGCGGGGAAGATAAGTAGATACCTAGACCCAGCGAGGCAGAAGTTCAGCGGGATGAAGTCTCACGACTGTCACGTGCTGATGACGCAGATACTTTCAGTTGCAATCTGTGGGATCATGGACGCGCACGTCCGTGAAACGGTATTTGGCCTATGCAACTTTTTTGATGTCATCTCTCGAAAGTCGATTAGCGTGAGGCAACTCAGAAGGCTACAGGAAGAGATCGTGGTGATACTATGCGAGCATGAGATGTACTTCCCGCCCGCATTCCTCGTTATTATGGTGCATCTGCTGGTCCATATCGTGGAGGATATCATCCAACTCGGGCCGACGTTCCTGCACAGCATGATGCCGTTCGAAAGGATGAATGGTGTCATCAAAGGATACGTTCGCAACATGTCATGTCCAGAGGGAAGTATAGCCAGGGGCTTTCTGACCGAAGAGTGCATCTCCTACTGCACGAATTATCTAGGCATCGAGAACCCCGTTGGTCTGCCCGTCAACAGGCACCTCGGCAGGCTCGCTGATGGGATCACCGTGAGGGTCGCCGCGAAATGCATGTCGACTTCGAGGGTCGACTCGCCGACTTTGAAAGAGCAAACCTAGTCACGCTACAACACATAGATGTGGTCGATCCTTGGGTGGTAGAGCACAAAACCTTTATTGAGAAGACATACAATGACCGAGGCCAACAGAGGACGGACGGAGATATAATCCAAGAGCACAACTCATGTTTCACATGTTGGTTCAAGCAGAAGCTTCTGTCGTACCCTTTACATGAGGATTCTTCCGGGGAAGAACAACCCATATTCGCCTTGTCACAGGGCGCCGAGCACAACCTGATGACATATGAGGCGTATGATATCAACAGCTACACATTCTACACCAAGAACAAGGACATGAAGAGCGATGGTTATCAGAACTCCGGGGTAACGATGGAATCCTACACCGGTAACGACAAGGACAGATACTACGGAAGGATTGAAGAGATCTAGGAGCTGAGCTATGCTGGAGAGAAGGTCCCGGTATTCCGTGTCAGATGGGCCAAGAGCGTCCTAAAAGAAGACCGATATTTCACCACCATGGTTATACCCGAAGCCAAATCCAAGACCGCGGGCGCAAACGTCATCGCGAAAAATGAGCCATGGGTACTGGCTTCCCAAGTGGACCAATGCTTCTTCATTACCGACCCGTCAAAGCCCAGTCGTGTTGTCGTGAGGAGAGGCAAAAGGAAGATCATCGGAATGGATGGAGTAGCCAATGAGCAAGACTTTGACAAGTACGGCGACCCGAAGATCGAACATGACGACGACGATGAAGTAGCAGCACACACCACAATAAGAAGCAGGACCACCCTACCTAAAGGACGTCCGTTCCACAGAAGAACTCCATTTGCGAAAAAGAAGGGCAAGAAGATTGTGAACAGATAGCTAGCTAAGATCGATTGTATTTAAATCGTAGTCTTCATTTCTTGATTGTATTTCATGGGCACTTTTTGATATCATGAATATTTTTAAATTTCATGGGCACTTTTTGAATTCATGAGGACACTCGATCTCGATCCCCCTCCATCTCGATCTCGATTCCCCCTCCATCTCGATCTCGATCCCCCTCCATCTCGATCCCACCCGCACCCTCCCCCGCTAGCTCCAACGCCACCGACGACCCACCGCAACCCTCCCCCGCTCCACCGCCGCCGACGAGCACCCGGCCCCCCGCACCCTCCCCTGCTCCATCGCCGCCAACGGGCACCCCCCGCACCCTCCC
>NC_041385.1:579287976-579355889 GCF_002162155.2 Triticum dicoccoides
TATTTTCAAGTAACAAATTTGAACATATTTTAAAAAAAATTATTACTGTTTCTATAAAAAAAATTATTGTTATGATTTAAACAAATTTGGACATATTTAAACACAAATAAATATCAAACAGCATTTAAAATGCATAAAAAAATATTGGGGAGCCTGGGAATCGAACCCAGGACCTCCTGGTGTGTGTGCTATGTGCTGACCAGTCGGGCTAGTGGGCAGGTTCTAATGTGGATTGGGTTAGGTGGAATATAACCTGAGTGCTCGAACTGTAATAAAAAAACATTCTAATGGCGCACCTCTGCAGGGTGCGCCATTAGTAAGCTTCCCCCCAGTCCACCTATTCCCCTCCCTCGCTAGATCCCCACTCGACCTAACTTTGCCCCCTCCGCCCCAACCGTACGCCACCGCCGCGCCTACACGCCCCCGTGCTCGCCATCCCCGCCGCACCCGACCACCACCGCCCCCAACGCCCCCTCCCCGAGCCGAGCGCCGCCTCCCTCGCCGTCCCCCCTCCGCCCGCGCCCGCGCCCTCGACGTCCTCCCGCCCAAGCCTCGAGGGCACCCGCGAGGAACGGATCGGGCGAGACACAGAGATAGGCAAGTGGAGGAGTCCGCCGCGTGTCACCGGAGCTTCAACGCCCAGCCGCTGCCGGAGCTTCAATGCCGGCGTCTTCCTCCATTCCTCCATCCCCTCCCCAGGTGATTCCTCCCTTCTCCTCCACCCCCTCCCCTGCAAACCCTAGTGCCACCCCTGTGATTTTGCCGCACCACTATCCTCCATGGTCGGGCCTCGCTCCGCGTGCGGCTGCACCGTGCTTCCCACTGCCTAACCTCGCCTTCGGCTGTCACTCGGCCGCACCAGACCACGCTCACCCCGCCCTGTCCATTCCCTGGTCGCGGGGCCACGCCCTAGACTGCAGTCGTCCGCTTCGGGTGCGGCCGCCCGCGCCGCTGTTCAGCATGATCCTGAGGCACTCGAGGACCGTCATCAGATGAGATGGTGATGATGATACAATTAATCATCTCATCTCACCACTGATTGTTGCACAGCTTAATTGTAGTTCTGATCCGTTAATCCACCCAATTCATTCATATTTGCATTCCTTCATTCATTTGTAAATAGTACATCATAGTTAACCTCGACTCAGGTTTAGTTTGACAGCAATGTTTAGTGTAACCATCATCATCATGTTGTAAAAAGATAGTTCATTTCATTTTATTTGTAAATAAATGCAAATTGTAACAGATTGTTGTACAGATGGGGCCCTCATTTGCCTCAGCTATGAATAACAATTCATGATTCATTTCTCGGTTTCTTGCTCTTGTTCTGTTTGAGTGGTTAGATCAGGCTATTAACATGAATTTAACTAAACAGGAATTTTATGTTGTTGCCGCTGAAGATGAGTAGTTGTAGGAAGATGATGCATAGTAGTTTTATGTTGTTGTCGTAGTTGTAGGATGTTATTGTAGTTGAAGTTGTTGTTGTAGTAGTTTTATGTTGCTGTTTGTAGTAGTTGTTGTTGCTGAAGATGAGTACTGCCAATTTACTGTTAGTAAAGATGTTGCACACACAGCTGTTGTTTACTCTAGTGATAGGAGTAGTAGTGGTGGACATCTAGTTGGACTACTACTGCTAGGACTTGCTCCAGATTTTAGGATTTCTTTTCTTTTAGGATTTATTTTCTTCTAGGACTAGGTTTTTATTATTTTTCTGTTGTGATTGTTTTTTGAGCTCTTTCTTTTTCATTTCCTACTATCCTTATCCTAATTATCTTAAATTGTTATGATGTGTGTAACAGGATTAGATCTTGGATTTGCTAGTGGACTTTGGGAGTTTCTTAGCCAGCTTGGTGACTCCATATTTTTCACTATTTCAGCAAGTCTTTTGTAAGCATTAAACTTTCAGCACTACATTTTTATCTTATGTGTACATCTGTTTGCTTCCAATTGCTATATATGTATTGTTGTTACTAAAAATGATGAAGCTCCTGTCAATTGCTATACATATATATGTGTATGATAATCCTCCTTTCCTGCAGTAGTATAGCACTTGTAGTAGTATGGCACTTGCAGTAGTGGTGCCTACGCAAGATACAGTTCAGATTTGATTAGTTCCGTAAATTTGTATGACCACAGATTTGTAAAGTTTCAGAGATTTGTATGACCGAAGATACATTTCAGATTTGATTAGTTCCATAAATTTGTATGACCAAATATATATTTCAGATTTGTATAGTTTCATAGATTTGTGTGACCAAAGATACAGTTCATATTTGAATTGTTTCAGAAATTGGTATGACCAAAGATGCTATTGTATATAAATGGGCTGTTGTAGAACTGTTCTTCATCTTTACAGTGCTGTTCTAGTGAAATATGCTGAATTTTCTGCTCTGATTGTTGCTCAAAGAAATTTAGCAAAAAAATGGGGTCCTGGGAGACGCCGCTGCTACTTGAGGCCCTTGAGAGGCCCTTCGTGTCGTGACGATTTTGCAGGTACCCCGAGAGGCCCTTGAGTTTGCCGGAATGTCGATCAACTTCCGTTCCGGAAAATTCAGTTACGCCATATGTCCTATTTTCAGCAAAGGTCATGCTGAAATTTTCCGTGAATTTTAGCATGACTTTGCTAAAAATCGGACATATGAGGTACTTGCTACTAATGCATGGGCCAGGGTATCTTAGTACTTAATTAAGTAGGATCAACTGCCCCTTTATTCTTGCTGCATTAAACCATAGGTGGCAATAGAGCCAAGTGATTAGGCCCAACTTAGAATTCTCCTCAGCATCGATAAACCCTAGATGATAAACCCAACATAGGTGGCAATAGAGCCAACTGATTAGTGCCAAGTGATTAGGCCCAACCTAGGGTGCCTCGGCATCGATAAACCCTAAATGATGAAAACTTAACTTAGCATTTAGGTTGCCTCGGCGTCGACAAACCCTAAATGATGAAATCTTGGCTTTTATGGTGCCTCGGTGTCGATGAGAACCTAAATGATGTACGCTTAGGCTTTTAGGGTGCCTCGGCGTCGACAAACCCTAAATGATAAAAGCTTAGCTTTTAGGATGCCTCGGTGTCGACAAACCCTAAATGATGAGACCATGATCTTGTTCCTTGACAATAACCAACTTTTTGACCAATCTTTTTTCCTATTTAGAGCAAAACATGGCCCACAACAATGAGGACGGCGGTTCAGGTGGCAAGCAATTCTGGGAGCTATCCCAGGAGTTGGAGGAACAACCTCACCGCTATGAGGACACCGTGGAAGACACCAATCCTGACTACACAACCCCTAGTGGCGTCGGGGATGACACCACTAATGGTGCCGCCGAGGATGCCACCACTGATGATGGCGCCGCACACACAGATGGCAGCCAACCGAAGAGGCAACGGAAGGACCGGCGCCCGAGCGCGCTCGACACCGTCAGGGAGGAATTTACTGAAGTGGACTCCGACGGGAATCCGACGGCGCCCAAACAAGTAGTCAAGGGGTACTCAGTTTAGCTCGGGTGCATTCTCCGGAGCACCGTCTCGATCAACACCGAGAACCTAAGGCATAAGGACCACGGGAATTTGCGCAGCCTTCTCTTCACGAAGCTGCACGAACGATACAAGTTCCCCGCTGAGTTTGCAAACACACGCCTCTCAGGGAATAAAGTGAACAGTATCGCCCTCACGAGGATGAGCACGACCCTGTCTACTTGGAGAAGCACAGTGAAGGCAATGATTGACAAAGGTGGTAGTTATGACAAGATCAAGGCGAAATATCCTTTGATGAGCGAAGATGAGTACAAGGAGTTCAAGATCAAGTGCAAGAGCAGCGCAACCTCCGAATCAAGTTAGTGGGGGAAAGAAATGCGGAAGTTGAACTTAGGGGTCCACCAACTCGGTCCCGGCGGTTACAAAGTGGCGGAGCCTATATGGGACAAGGAGGACGTGGAGCGTGCCGAGCAAGGCCTACCGCCCCGCTTCGAAAAATACTGTGACAAGCAGACCAGGAACTTTCTCAGGTCCCGGTACAAGGAGGACCCGGTAACAAAGGAGCTTACCACGGATCCGAAGATCAGGGCGCTCGAGCTTGTTCTGGTAAGGAATACACCCCCGCAGAATTAGCTCCATATGGTTGCATTCTAACTAATCCCCAAAATTTCTAAATGGTTCACGTTCCTTTCGCAGGACACTGAAAGCAGTAGCGCATGGTCGTCTGAGGGCTCCCCTTCGACACCCCTTTAAATAGGGCGTTGAACGTAATGAAAAACAAGGATAAGCTCAGTAAGCCGGCGGCAGCTGGTCGTGTGGCCGGCAAGGCTTGTCCACAAAATGGTCGTCATACTTTACCGCTGGTGGGCGAAAGGAGAAAAAGACCAGCTCGGAAAGCCAGTCGCGTGAGGTTGAAGCACTCAAGGCACAAGTGGCGTGGATTCCGGAGCTTGTCCAAGAGTAAGTGGAACAACAACTGGGAACGAAGCTCAATGCCATGGTGCCTACGTTGATTCATGGGCTGACGACGTGGATTGCGGGCGGCCAACAGGGGCCTCCCCCGGTTCCCAGCTTCATGGCCAGCAACTCGCACAGTGCGCAGGCAGCGCCATTGGTGTCTCCGGCGACGCCATTGGTGTCTCCGTCGGTGCCATTGGTGTCTCCGGCGGAGGCGGTATTCGTGTCTCCGGCGCCGGCACGGGCATTGGAGCTTAATGCACCCGGGTGTACGCCGGCCGGCACCTCGCCAGCAAGCGGCCCCTCCGTCAGTTTCACGCCCACCGTTGGCGGTGCCTCGACATTAGCCGAGCTCGACGGCATCAATGTAACTAAGCCTCTCGGGCGATGACTTCATCTCCTTGCCTTTGACTGGGCATCCCTGACGCCCTACATGTTTTCGCAGGGCGCCGCCGACGTTCCTTGCACTCTTCTGCACTTCGTGGGCGGCGAGTTGGTCGATGTCGCCAAGGGCAGAATCATTCAACCGGGCAACCCCATGTTCCACGATAATCCGATGCCACCCACAGGGTATAGGGTTTAAGTGGTTCGGGTGCTGCCAGGCTGCAACAAGCTGTTACCTCCGATTTGACCCACTGGGGCCGACGAAGAAGATGAGATGACCCTCAGCGCCTGCATAAACTTGCCCCTGCTTTGGCCGAAGAGCCAGATTCATTTGGGGGTGGGGGACACCACCCCACAGACAAGACCGGCAGTCGTGCCGGTGCCAAGCCATGGCAAGAATGCCGCAATGCTACCGGACCTGCCGGACATCCCTATGCCGAACATCCCTATGGCACAGGATCCGGACGACGATGACAACGACGACGGTACATTTACCAAAGTCGATAAGTACTTTGCCGAACATGGGTACACTGACGAGTTCTGCGGGCCTCTTTCTCAAGAACCCAACCAAGACGACCACAATCTAGCTGGTGCAGCGGAGAAATCCAATTGCAACAAGCGTCGTCTAGCATTCAGTTCTCAGGAGACGCCTCCAGCTCCCGCCTTCACCGAGCCTCAGATAGCTGAGGTGCGAAATATTATCAGCCCCAACACGCTCAAGAAGGCGGTCGGTGAGTAGAACTCGGTCCCATTACAGGAGATCAAGAAGAAGGGACGGAAACGAAAGACTAACAAGGGCGCCGGTGCGAGCCAGCCGGCACCGAGTTCGATCCGTGCTCAGGACGGGCCACCTTCACCTAAGGATATCTCGAGGAGGGTGCATGTGGCGGGTAGGGCGATGCTACCGCCAAATATGCTCAATGCTGCAACCGGTGCTATGCGGAGTCTGCACGACAGTGTTCTTTCTTTGGAGAAGCAGCGTCTCAGAGAGAATGATGTGGCATACCCGGTTTTCGTGGCCAAGGTGCCAGAGGGCAAGGGCTTTGTGGATGGCGACATTGGGGGTACGATCGTCCTGCGGTTTGATGACATCTTTGCTACGTTTAACCTTCATCCGCTGCACTACACCTTCGTTCGGCTATTTTCGCTGAGTATGGAGATGCGGATCATTAGAGACAAGACCCCGGACATCGTGATAGTTGACCCCTTCTACATGTGTGCCAAGAACTTGAGCAGGGATGGGGACCGCCAAGTTGTGAGTTCACACCTCGAAGGCGTCATTCTGGCAAACCCAGATAAGGATAACTTCCTTGTGGCTTTACTTTCCCGAGTAAGTCATCCCATAACCGCCCCGTAACATATGATTTCTTAGATTTAGATCGTTCTTTTTTTTCTAACATTCCGTGTTCTGTGCAGTGACACACATTGCACACTCATCCTCTTAAGCCCGAAATATTCCATGGCCACGTATTTCAACCTGAACCGTAACTCCAAGATAGACTACACAAATGTCAAGAAAGTTCTTGATGATGTTATCCCCGGCTACGCCAAATCTGGAGGCACCTTCACCGGGGCAGTTCGTAAGTACGGCAACCACATATTCTCACACAATACGAAGTTCTGCTGCGTCAAGCAGCCGCCTGGCGGTCAGAAGGATGCCTACTACGCCCTCCATCACATGTGGGCGATCGTAAGGGACCATCATCACATTCTGCTACTAGATAATCTCAAAGATTGGGCCGCGACCTTGTCGGCAATCCAGGACGCGGACCTCAGACAAGAATTCTTTTGCATCCAGTCGGAGTTTGCGGACATCATCCATCAAGATGTCCTTCATACGTCGGGGCAGTTCTTCCTCAGATATCAACCGTCCAACAGTGAGATAGATGGTTGTTCGCACACGAACACGTCACTGTGTACCTCCAACGCCGAGGGTGATGCACCGCAGCTCACGTCAAAGGAGACCCGTTCGGAAGCGCGGTACGCAGGATATCCGGCGGGCGCTTTTGATGACCCGAAACCCCACACGCCCAGGAGGGACCCCGTCAGGGCGTGCGACGGCTATGGGATGCCCTAGGTCGACCTGATCGCCCCTAGGGCCTCGAGGTTCGCCGCCCTGCAATGAAGAAGAACGAACGAAGAACGAGGAAGAAGAAGAACAAAGGAGAAGGTAAAAGTAAAGGTAAAAGATGTAGATAGATTTGTTCGATTGTGTGTTGTTCAATCGGTCATCACCCCTTAGGTATATAAGAGGCGGCTGGACTTCCCGTGCAAGGAAAAGGCTTGGATTCACGTCCAAAACCCTAGTCAAATTCGGATTGGTTTTGTCCGAACTTTCCAAAACTGTTCGGTTTAAACTGGCTGCACCTTGTGGGTCTTTTTTGTGGTGGTAAACGATCTCGGATGGAAACGAGCCCAAAAGCAATCTTGACCGTTTTGACGAGACGAACAACTTTTATGTTGAACGTTTTTTTATCATAGGTCATATTGAGGGTCAAATCGGTCGCGCAAAACAGGCTATCCTCGCGCTACCCATCAGACAGGGTGTCTGGTGTGGCGCGCCAGATTTTGCCTTCTGACAGGGTTGTATTCCGATGGCTCTAACTTTTGCATACGAACTTGGATTGGAACGATTTTTATATCAAAATCGATCGTTTCGACGAGCCGAAGACAATCCGTGTAGATAAGTTTTCCATTTGAGGTCGTCTTAGGGGCTTAATCAGCCAAACTGTACTCTGAATATAAGATCTTAGTACTTTGAGCATAGTTTCGGCCTTCGAGATGAAATCGGACTGCGATGACCCAAACTTCAAAGATGTTCATATCGACAATACGGAACTCTTTCATGAAGATCACTTCTCTATTTGAGGCCATCTTAAATAAGTTATTGACCGTGCCAAAATCTGGTGTCAACACATGCCCCCCTTGTTTTTCGGCAAAGTTTGTGTGCCGAAAAATAACTTCCGCATAGCTTGCTCTAAGGACGATGTCAACACTCCATCGGCCATTTTTCATGTTCTTAGGACGACAAGTATATATCGGCCATTGCTTGTTTAAACCTCTTGATGCAAACTTGGGTGAAAACTTCTCAGCTTCTATAACAATCCGGTGATAAGGTTCCATAGATCAAAACCATCCTCCGAACCATATTGTTCACCCTTTCGCTAGGATTTTGCAGATAATCAAGAATGAACTTCCTCCAATCCTTAATTCACCTGCATAAAAGTTTTATTAGTGGCCGAAGCGGTGGGCTTCGATTCAGCCTTACCTATGTTGACAAGACCTAGCATCGGCTATAGATAGAAATGCAATACACCATGGTTAACATAGTAGCCCGACGCTTGCTGTGCCAACTCTTCCAAATTGTCATGTCTAGAAATATGAACAATTTTATAGCAACCCAAGGTAATTTTGTATCTAGACATACCTTAAGATAAACTGTAAGTGACTCGTCAAAACATTGATAACCCTTGGATATTTGTTGCACTACTTATAACGAATCACCGGAAGCCTCAATATGTATAGCACCTATAGCAAGGCAAAGCTCCAATCCGAATAACAATGCATATTCGGCTTTGATCATTGTGCAAAAATATCTTAAGCGGCATGAGGCTTCACAAACTAGCTCCATATGGAGATAAATAAACAACACCAACACTTTGGCCATTGCTACAAATTGAGCCATCAAAATATAATCTCCATAGCACTAGAGAGACAAAGCTAATATCACTTAACATGTACCTTGTCTCGGTTCTAATTGAACTAAGGACGGTGTTAGAATTCCACACCGGCCATGGTCAGATAGTTTCTTAGGACGATAGTTAAGTATCGGCCATTACCATGAGGTTCATGTAGAATTCATCCATTAAAACATGTATAGCCGAAATAAAAAAATAAAATAGCAATAAAATATTTCGGCTCCTTTATCTAGCAACAAAAATGTAACTAACCAAATGTATAGTGATTTGGTAATACTCTGTCATCATATAGAAAATTATGTTGCATCCATGGATCAAAATAAGTCCATGGAGGGTAACTGATCATACCTGTGGATGAATTCCATGGCAAAGGCATCAATGGCATTGTTGAAGAAAATGGATGATGTGCTAACCGAAGATTTTGATGTTGTGATGCACACCTTCGGCTTAATTGTTTGTTGCTTTCATCATTCTCCTTCTTCATTTTTATTGTACTTGTTGCAATTGAAGCATGCACATCGTTTTTGTTTTGATTGATCCTCTTGGGAACCCATGCCATGTTCTTCTTTCTAAGCTCTTGTGCACTAAGATTTTGTAGTTCCTTCTTTTGCCAATACGATAAGCCGAGTGAGCACCTCGACTGTGATTTTGTTTCAACCAATGGCAACTCTTTCTAGGCCTTGTGCACCCTCAACTTATTTTCTTCAGATTTGGCACTCTGATTTTTATCAATTGATTGCTTCACTTCTTTGCCTTTTGTAGCCAATGTCAACACTTTAATTGGCTCTTTGTTTTTTGAGATCAAATCTGAAGTAGCACACTTACGACCATCTCTTTTCACGCGGTAAACTTGCTTTACCATCTCTTTCTTCTTCCTTGAGCTCTGGACCGATTCCTTATGATTGAAACGGTCTTTGATACGTGATTGTTCATATGTTGATCTTCTTGGAGCTGCATAGTATTGGTGAGATGTTCTAGAATAAGATGGAGAATGTGCCCTTGTACCATACTTGTCCCATGATGAATATGTATCTATATGAGCATAGGGAGGCATCCACGGCATTGGCATTGGCGGCCCAAAATAAGGATATGAATATGTTGCATTAAAATTATCACTTTGCCAATACCAATCCTCATATTTGCGCCTTGGGGGTGATCTTGGTTTCTTTGCATGATTTGGCCGATAAGCATTCTTCTCTTCACTCATCTTTTGATATTTATCCAATAGTTCAGCAAAGGTGATTTTTGATCTCTTACACTTGCGCTTATTTCGGCCTTTGTTTTCTTTTGGTTTGCTTTCATCGATCATTGGATTTGCTTGCTGCCCCCCAGTCCTTGGCGTCTCCATTGTAGCTTCGATGGAATTTTTGCCCTCAAGATTATGTTCATTATGCTCTTCAACAACTTCTTTACTTGAAACCTTGATCCCATCACCTGCAGTTTTCACATTCTCTTTAAATGGATCGGCTTGAAGCAGCCGATGCAAAAACCTTTTGCCATCGGGACCAATTGGAATAGACTGGTCATCTCTTGGTGTTTCAACAAACTTCAATCGTCCTTTTTCAATGGCCGATTTAACTATTTGCCGAAACATGTTGCAATCCTCAAAATTATGTTTGGACGAATCATGCAACTTACAATACATTCGTCCTTGGATTGATGGCTTAACATGGTGATCGAGAACTGTAATGTAATTATTTTTCAGCAACAATCAAATATTTGATCACACATGCTAGAATTGAAGGTATACTTCTTGTTTTCTAGCCGATCTTGTTGTTTGAGCGGCTTTGGAGATAAGCAAACGAATGGTTCAGATTTGGAATCTCCCCATTCGGCTATGCATTGTGTTTTCCACTCTATCTCCGATGTCTTTGGATAAGATATTGTATTAGCATCGGTTTTCTCAATAGAATTTAACCTTGGCTTTAAATTTCTGAAACGAAGATATTTAGAACATACATGTATCAGTTGAGACCAAGTGCAAGCCAAGTACGAAATAAGCAAAGCTAGCCAACTAGATATGAACTTTAGATAAAGCAACGGGAAAAGCTTTGGCTGTAACAATAAGTCATTATCGGTCTTTATAAATGGTGCAATGGTTTGATCGATATGTTCCATAACAATTTCATTGCTAACGAGTAAATTACCCCTCTTCATTGGTCTTTCAAAATTACTTATGAGAATATTTCTTATAGATGCATCAATAATGAAGTTGCGACCAAATATGAAAATAGGTGAATTACTCGCTATGCATACCTCTTCAAATATGTTGGGAGAACATGATGATGGTGCCATTTGAAGAACATCTTGCTCTGTCTTTGGATGGCTCCCCAACACCTTGTCATCATCTTTTTCTTGAATCCGTGCATCATTGCTTTGAAGATTTTTGTCGGCCGAACTTTGTTCGGCTACTTGTTCTTGTCCTTGAAGCTTGTCAATTTCTACGGCACGGAACTCATAGGGCAGGAAGTAGGTTCCATTAACTTCAGAAAAATCAAGCACCATTGTTTTCCTATGCTTGCCATGCCCTTTCTCAATAATGCTTGCCTCGTTGGATTTGATAGATTCAGAATATATACTACTTGATTCGGATTTTTCAACCGAAGCACTTTCATGTTCCGAATCATCCTTCTTTTCATTGATACTACCAATTGGCAATGCTTCTTTTATCTGAGCCAATTCTTTTTCTATTTGTTTCTGACGGCGAGCGGCAAAATTAGCTTTAAGCTTTTTCTCAATTTCAGTCCACTCCGGATATGATTGCCCCCCAATGCTTTTAGATTCTTTCGGCAATGACACACGGGTGTTGCCGAAATTTTGCAATTGTGTAGGGGGTGTATAATATGATGTAGCACTAGGTGAAGGCATATGCATTGTTGTAAGACCATACTTTCGCTCGGCAATGTTATCAATTGGAAAAGATTCATCTTCTTGCAAAACTCTAGCTTTTATTGCGGCATAATCAGGAAATAGCCCCTTTTCATGTTGTTCAAGGCAAAGAGCACTAATTCTTTTATTTTGGGCTAAACTCTTCAATGCAGCCACCACTACCTCATCTTCTACAATGTTGGGCACAACCGCTCCTGTAAAATTTACATTCATTCGGCTATAACCAGGAAGGTGTGAAGCCGAATTATGAGCATCTACAGTTGTGTATGGTGCCAAAGAATTAGTAACATGAGGTGTAGCATATGACGGTTGAGAGTAACTGGCCGAATAGCCACTAGTAGCATGGCCAATTCTCTCATTCATCGGCATGGTTGGATTACTATATTGCACATTAGCTGCCGATGAATAAAAGGGTGAAACACTTTCTTGTATGGCATTATAAATTCTAACTTGGGGTGTTTCAAATTGATTAATCGAACTCATCATGTTGCTCATCGGCATATGAATTTGCTGGGTTGCCGATGCGTGTGAGTTGGGATACATATGGTGCATGTTACTAATATCATAAGAAGTTGAAGCATATAAATTACTTTGAATCGGCCCATGCACGTAGTTAGTTGCATGATTGAAAAAACTAAGGTTGGCCGATAGAGTATACTCATTGAACGATCTAGTAACACCATATGAATTATTTGCATCTACATAAAAGGTTTGGGTATTCATATTAGCTTTGTAGACTACAAACCCTAGATGACGATCTCTTTGCAGCAAGAACGGGCCGGAGACCGTTCAAAGCTTCATCCCCAGCGGAGTCGCCAAAAAGTGTGTTCGCACACGAACACGTCACTGTGTACCTCCAACGCCGAGGGTGATGCACCGCAGCTCACGTCGAAGGAGACCCATTCGGAAGCGCGGTACGCAGGCAATCCGGCGGGCGCTTTTGATGACCCGAAACCCCACACGCCCGGGAGGGACCCCGTCAGGGCGCGCGATGGCTATGGGATGCCCTAGGTCGACCTGATCACCCCTAGGGCCTCGAGGTTCGCCGCCCTGCAATGAAGAAGAACGAACGAAGAACGATGAAGAAGAAGAACAAGGGAGAAGGTAAAAGTAAGGTAAAAGATGTAGATAGATTTGTTCGATTGTGTGTTGTTCAATCGGCCGTCACCCCTTAGGTATATAAGAGGCGGCTGGACTTCCCGTGCAAGGAAAAGGCTTGGATTCACGTCCAAAACCCTAGTCAAATTCGGATTGGTTTTGTCCGAACTTTCCAAAACTGTTCGGTTTAAACTGGCTGCACCTTGTGGGTCTTTTTTGTGGTGGTAAACGATCTCGAATGGAAACGAGCCCAAAAGCAATCTTGACCATTTCGACGAGACGAACAACTTTTGTGTGGAACCTTTTTTGATCAGAGGTCATATTGAGGGTCAAATCGGTCGCGCAAAACAGGCTATCCTCGCGCTACCCATCAGACAGGGTGTCTGGTGGGGCGCGCCAGATTTTGCCTTCTGATAGGGCTGTATTCCGATGGCTCTTACTTTTGCATACGAACTCGGATTGGAACAATTTTTATATCAAAATCGATCATTTCGACGAGACGAGGACAATCCGTGTAGATAAGTTTTCCATTTGAGGTCGTCTTGGGGGCTTAATCAGCCAAACTGTACTCTGAATATAAGATCTTAGTACTTTGAGCATAGTTTCGGCCTTCGAGATGAAATCGGACTGCGATGACCCAAACTTCAAAGATGTTCATATCGACAATACGGAACTCTTTCATGAAAATCACTTCTCCATTTGAGGCCATCTTAAATAAGTTATTGACCGTGCCAAAATCTGGTGTCAACAATGGTATGCTACAAATGCAGGGTGACAACGACCGCGATTTCATGACCATCACGACAGACGGCGGCTTCATCCATGCTCCTGTCCGATGAGTCGAGTCAAAAGTAGTGATGTGTAGTTCTGAAAAATTGATTGGCTCATGTTGTAATTAAACTTTAATGAATTTGTATGTCTCTTTGGTTTGGACAATCGTTCAACTTAGATGTAATCGATGCTATTTATTAGTAGGACCATGAATCGTGCTGTTAATGTCTTGCTTTTCCCTTCTGATCCTTTTGTTGCATACTTACATATTGCTTATGTATTGTCTGTTATTTGGCTTGTGCATAGAGATGCCGCCGTATGTCGTGTACAAGGGTAAGGTTCCCGGAGTCTACGACGACTGGGAGGAGTGTCGGAGACAGGTTCACCGTTTCAGCGGTAACAGTTACAAAGGGTACACCACTAGGGTGGAGGCCGAATCTAGATACGCCCGCTATCTAGCGGGAGAGAGGAGGGAGCGTTGGAGGAACCGGATAAAGACCAGTTTGATCGCGATGATGCTCATCGTGATGACCGCAGCTCTCTTCTATGTGATGGTAGTTTAGATGATCGATATCGACTTGTAATGTGAAGACAAACTCGATACTCGCGGTCTTGAGACTTGTAATGTTTTATCTTTGTTTGGTCTTTTGAATTTGGAGACTAATATGATGAATTGTATTCGGAGACTAATCTTCTATTGTATTCGATGAATCTGCTATTGCTGTGTGCTGCTGTCTATATTCTGTCCAATAATATATTTTGTAACCTGTGCAAATATCAGAAAAGTAAAAAAAATATTCATACTAATGGCGCATCACCACAAGGTGCGCCATTAGTATGCCAAAGGATACTAATGGCACATCACGACAGAGTGCGCCATTAGTATGACAAAGCACATGGTTACGTATGGCCCCCCGGGAGGCATACTAATGGCGCATGGTGTTACATACTAATGGCGCACTGCGTGGTGCGCTACCAGATACTAATGGCGCACCAGTGGTGTGCCATTAGTAAAAAATACTAGTGGCGTGATACTAATGGCGCACCGATAGTGCGCCATTAGTAGGCAAAACCGGTGCGTCATTAGTAGGACTTTTCCTAGTAGTGAGAGGTAGCAAGAAGAATTTCTGGCGCCGTTGCCGGGGAGGCTCACACAAGCAAGTCAACAATACCAAGTACCCATCGCAATCCCTATCTCTCGCATTACATTATTTGCCATTTGCCTCTCGTTTTCCTCTCCTCCACTTCCCCCTTGCCGTTTTATTTGCCCTCTCTTTCCCAATCTCCTCCTCTCCTTCCCGTTTGCCTTTTCCCTTTGCCTTTCTGTTTGCTCGTGTGCTAGTTTGCTTCCTTGTCATCATGACTAGTCTCTTATCTTCTCCGTTATCTCCCGAGAATGAAGTTCTAAATTAAGCAAAGGGAGGGAGAAAATCTAAAAGATGCTTGGTATAGAATTTGCAATGCTCAAAATAGATCTACCAGGAAGCAATCTACTTCAGTTCTTCTTTGCAATTTTTATGTAGGTGCTAATCCTTGGTATAGATATATCCTTGATACCATTACCGGAGGGAATTTTTTGTGTAGCCATACTTTTGATTCTTATAATGCTTTAATAGATATATTTGGCTCACCACCCCTTTTTGATTAATGGAACTATGTTAACTTTGGAGCATGTTATGCAAAGGCTTGAAGCTATTGAAAATAAAGTTGATACCATTGAATCAATTGAAAATATTGATAAAAAGATCCACAATCAAATTACCCAATATGGATCTAAGGTAGGAATGACTTTGAAAAATATTAAAGAAAAAGAACCCATAGTTAATGAAAAAATAAATCTAGACTCTACAAGAATCGATAAACTTGAGGGTATCATTACCAATTTGGGAACCGCTTTTTCTTCCGTTCAAAACACTCCAAGTTCTTCTACTAAAAATAGTAAGCTTATTTATGTTCCTAAGAATAAGGGTGAATCATCTAGTAAGGAAACCGCGGATCTTAAATCTATAAGTGTTCATCCCAATCTTTTTACCATCATTAAAGAACCATTTGCTATAGATGAATTTTTCGATCTTTTGCCTGAAAATTTGACAATTACTAGGAACAAGGAAATTCTAAAGGAGGTAGATGCCTCATTGAAGAATTACCTACCAAAGATGGCCATACCTAGATCTATCCTTGCTTGTATGCCTAGCTAGGGGTGTCAAACGATAGCGCTTGTTGGGAGGCAACCCAATTTTATTTTGTGTTTTTTGTTTTTGCTTCTGTTTAGGAATAAATAATCCATCTAGCCTCTGTTTGGATGTGGTTTTATCTTTTAATCAGTGTTTGTGCCAAGTAGAACCTATAGGATAACCTACGATGATAGTTGATTTGATTCTGCTGAAAAACAGAAACTTTGTGCGCACGAATTTAGTTATGATAAATCACAAGAACGTGATTTGGCGTTGATTCTTTTTGATTCTGTTTAATAAACAAATTTTACAGGACTTCCTATTTTGGTAGAATTTTTAGAGTTCCAGAAGTTTGTGTTAGTTACAGATTGCTACAGACTGTTCTGTTTTTGACAGATTCTGTTTTTCGTGTGTTGTTTGCTTATTTTAATGAATCTATGGCTAGTAAAATAGTTTATAATCCATAGAGAAGTTGGAATACAGTAGGTTTAACACCAATATAAATAAAGAATGAGTTCATTACAGTACCTTGAAGTAGTCTTTTGTTTTCTTTCTCTAACGGAGCTCACGAGATTTCAGTTGAGTTTTGTGTTGTGAAGTTTTAAAGTTTTGGGTGAATTCTTTTGATAGATTATGGAACAAGGAGTGGCAAGAGCCTAAGCTTGGGGATGCCCATGGCACCCCCAAGATAATCCAAGGACACCAAGAAGTCAAAGCTTGGGGATGCCCCGGAAGGCATCCCCTCTTTCGTCCACTTCCATCGGTAATTTACTTGGAGATATATTTTTATTCACCACATGATATGTGTTTTTCTTGGAGCGTCTTGTATTATTTGCATCTTTGCTTGTTAGTTTACCACAATCATCCTTGCTGTACACACCTTTTGAGAGAGCCATACATGATTTGGAATTTGTTAGAATACTCTATGTGCTTCACTTATATCTTTTGAGCGTGATAATTTTTGCTCTAGTGCTTCACTTAGATCTTTTAGAGCATGGTGGTGGATTTGTTTTAAAGAAACTATTGATCTCTCATGCTTCACTTAAATTATCTTGACAGTCGTTAATAGCATGGTAATTTGCTTAATGTTAATATACTTGGTATTCAAGATTTGTGAACCTTTTTTTGAGTGAATTGAATACTAAGATAAGTTTGATGCTTGATAATTGTTTTGAGATATGGAGGTGATAATATCAAAGTCGTGCTAGTTGGGTAATTATGAATTTGAGAAATACTTGTGTTGAAGTTTGCAAATCCCTTAGCATGCACGTATGGTTAAAGTTATGTAACAAATTTGAAACATGAAGTGTACCTGGCTTGTGCATCCTTATGAGTGGCGGTCGGGGACGAGCGATGGTCTTTTCCTACCAGTCTATCCCCCTAGGAGCATGCGCGTAGTACTTGATTTTTGATGACTTCTAAATTTTTGCAATAAGTATATGAGTTCTTTTGACTAATGTTGAGTCCATGGATTATACGCACTCTCACATTTCCGCCTTTGCTAGCCTCTTCGGTACCGTGCATTGCCCTTTCTCACCTTGAGAGTTGGCACAAACTTCGTTGGTGCATCCAAACCCCGTGATACGATACGCTCTATCACACATAAACCTCCTTATATCTTCCTCAAAACTGCCACCATACCTACCTATCATGGCATTTCCATAGCCATTCCGAGATATATTGCCATGCAACTTCCACCATCATCATCATGACATACATTACTTTTGTCATATTGCCATTGCATGATCATGTAGTTGACATCGTATTTGTGGCAAAGCCACCATGCATTATTTTCCATACATGTCACTCTTGATTCATAGCACCATCCCGGTACACCGCCGGAGGCATTCATATAGAGTTATATCTTGTTCTAAGTTTCGAGTTGTAATCCTTATGTTGTAATCAATAGAAGTGTGATGATCATCATTATTAGAGCATTGCCCAAATAAAAGAAGAGAAAGGCCAAAAAAAGGCCCAAAAAAAGGGCAATGCTACTATCTCTTTTTCCACACTTGTGCTTCAAAGTAGCACCTTATTCTTCATGTGGTGAGTCTCATATATTGTGCTTCAAAGTAGCACCTTGTTCTTCATGTAGTGAGTCTCATAAGTTGTCTTTTTATACTAGTAGGAATTTTTTTCATTATAGAACTTGGCTTGTATATTCCTACGATGGGCTTCCTCAAATGCCCTAGGTCTTAATGAGCAAGCAAGTTGGATGCACACCCACTATTTTTCTTTTGTTGAGCATTCATAGCTCTAGTGCATCCATTGCATGGAAATCCCTACTCCTCATGTTGACATCAATTGATGGGCATCTCCATAGCCCGTTGATTAGCCTCATTAACGCGAGACTTTCTCCTTTTTTGTCTTCTCCACACAATCCCCATCATGATATTCTATTCCACCCATAGTGCTATATCCATGGCTCACGCTCATGTATTGCGTGAAGGTTGAAAAAGTTTGAGATTATTTAAGTATGAAACAATTGCTTGGCTTGTCATCGGGGGTATAGAAGTTGGGAACATCTTTGTGTGACGAAAATGAAGCATAGCCTAACTATATGATTTTGTAGGGATGAACTTTCTTTTGCCATATTATTTTGAGAAGACATGATTGCTTTGATTAGTATGCTTGAAGTATTATTATTTTTGTGTCAATATGAACTTTTGTCTTGAATCTTTCGGATCTGAATATTCATATCACAATTAAGAAGTTTTACATTGAAATTATGCCAAAGTATCACTCCGCATCAAAAATTCTTTTTTATCATTTACCTACTCGAGGACGAGCAGGAATTAAGCTTGGGGATGCCTGATACGTCTCCAACGTATCTATAATTTTTGATTGCTCCATGCTACTTTATCTACTGTTTTGGACTATATTGGGCTTTATTTTCCACTTTTATATTATTTTTGGGACTAACCTATTAACCGGAGGCCCAGCCCAGAATTGCTGTTTTTTGCCTTTTTTAGTATTTCAAAGAAACAAAATATCAAACGGAGTCCAAACAGAATGAAACCTTCGGGAGCGTGATTTTCTCATCAGATAAGACCCTGGAGACTCGGGCCCTCCGTCAAGAAAGCCACGAGGTGGCCACGAGGGTGGAGGGCATGCCCCCCTACCTCGTGGGCCCCTCGAAGGTCCACCGACGTACTCCTTCCTCCTATATATACCTATGTATCCCCAAACGATCAGAACAGGAGCCAAAAACCTAATTCCACCGTCGCAAACTTATGTATCCACGAGATCCCATCTCGGGGCCTGTTTCAGAGCTCCGCCGGAGGGGGCATCCACCATAGAGGGCTTCTACATCAACACCATAGCCCCTCCGATGAAGTGTGAGTAGTTTACTTCAGACCTTCGGGTCCATAGCTAGTATCTAGATGGCTTCTTCTCTCTTTTTGGATCTCAATACAATGTTCTCCCCCTCTCTCGTGGAGATCTATTTGATGTAATCTTCTTTTTGCGGTGTGTTTGTTGAGATCGATGAATTGTGGGTTTATGATCCAGTATTATCTATGGAAAATATTTGATTCTTCTCTGAATTCTTTTATGTATGATTGAGTTATCTTTGCAAGTCTCTTCGAATTATCCTTTTTGGTTTGGCCAACTAGATTGGTGTTCTTGCAATGGGAGAAGTGCTTAGCTTTGGGTTCAATCTTGCGGTGTCCTTACCCAGTGACAGAAATGGTTGCAGGGCACGTATTGTATTGTTGCCATCTAGGATAACAAGATGGGGTTTTTATCATATTGCATGAATTTATCCCTCTACATCATGTCATCTTGCTTAAATCGTTACTCTGTTTTTACTTAATACTCTAGATGCATGTTGGATAGCAGTCGATGAGTGGAGTAATAGTAGTAGATGCAGAATCGTTTCGATCTACTTGTTTTGGACGTGATGCCTATATACATGATCATTGCCTAGATATACTCATAACTATGCTCAATTCTGTCAATTGCTCAACAGTAATTTGTTCACCCACCGTAGAATACTTATGCTCTTGAGAGAAGCCACTAGTGAAACCGATGGCCCCCGGGTCTATTCTCACCATATCAATCTCTATCACTTTATTTACATGCTTTGCTTTTACTTTGCCTTTTACTTTTTACTTTGCATCTATCTATCAAAAATACCAAAAATATTATTTATCATCTCTATCAGATCTCACCCTCGTAAGTGACCGTGAAGGGATTGACAACCCCTAAGCGTTGGTTGCGAGTAGCTATCGTTTTGTGTAGGTACGAGGGACTTGTGTGTGGTCTCCTACTGTATTGATACCTTGGTTCTCAAAAACCGAGGGAAATACTTACGCTACTTTGCTGCATCATCCTCTCCTCTTCAGGGAAATCCAACGCAGTGCTCAAGAGGTAGCACTGCACAAAAAGTCCAGCTGGTTCAACATTAGGAGCATGTTTTCTTCCAAACCTTTATAACCAATTGGTGGCACTATGAGCTGTTCATTACAAAGGTACATGGTTTGCTACTATCTTGCTACTCTTTTTGTACTGTCATTAGATAGTAATAGTAGTGGTTTGCATGTGAATTTATTGGCAGGGTGGACATACATTGGAGGTGCAGGACAGGATTCAATGATTGGATGCTCAATTTTGGTTGTATCGATTTCACCTCTTCCATCACTTTGCGAACATGGATATCCTTGGTCTGATGAAGAATAGGCGCTATATTTCTGCTCTGAACTAGCCAATCAATTCAGTATGAAATTGTACAGGGCAAAACATAACTGTATCAAATTCTCCAGTGCAAAACATGACAGATGCTAACCGGAAGAGACATGTTTAAACCGAAAATACAAGGTGGGGTATATGTTTACTAGCTGCTTGATATTTTTGCAGACAAAGATGTCTGCCCGTTACTTTTTGGCAAACACACAAAGTGACCACAATTTTGGTTGAACTGCACAAGAGAATAGTATAGTCACTGCATGCAGTGCCATTTGAAAATAGACACAGAAAGATTGAATAGTCACTTCATGGACTACAGAAGAGTAGGTGCTTCATTGCTTTGGTTTGCTTATACAATGGGCATCACATTGCCTAAGTTAAAGTTTGCATTCCGAAAATAGTCTCGCTGTGTGATCGAGAGAAGACCAAATCATATTGCAGTGGATGTTCCTCCATCATGTGTGGTCCATTCTCATGGTTCCAGCTGTTGGTGAAACCACTTACTTTTGCAAGAGGAATTTTAGACTTCATTGATAACCCACAAGTATAAGGGATCGCAACAGTTTTCGAGGGTAGAGTATTCAACCCAAATTTATTGATTTGACCCAAGGGGAGCCAAAGAATATTCTCAAGTATTAGCAGTTGAGTTGTCAATTCAACGACACCTGGATAACTTAATATATGCAACAAAGTATTTAGTAGCAAAGTAGTATGGAAGTAACGGTAACAATGGCAAAGGTAACAGTAGCAGCTTTGTAGTGACTGTAACAGTGGCAACGGAAAAGTAACTAAGCAAAGGACAATATGTGAAAAGCTCGCAGGCATTGGATCGGTGATGGATAATTATGTCGGATGCGGTTCATCATGTAACAATTATAACATAGGGTGACACAGAACTAGCTCCAGTTCATCAATGTAATGTAGCTAGGCATGTATTCCGAATATAGTCATACGTGCTTATGGAAAATAATTTGCATGACATCTTTTGTCCTACCCTCCCGTGGCAGCGGGGTCCAATTGGAAACTAAGGGATATTAAGGCCTCCTTTTAATAGAGTACCGGACCAAAGCATTAACACATAGTGAATACATGAACTCCTCAAACTATGGTCATCACCGGGATTGGTCCCGATTATTGTCACTTCGGGTTTGCCGGATCATAACACATAGTAGGTGACTATTGACTTGCAAAATAGGATCAAGAACTCACATATATTGATGAAAACATAATAGGTTCAGATCTGAAATCAGGGCACTCGGGCCCTAGTGACAAGCATTAAGCATAGCAAAGTCATAGCAACATCAATCTCAGAACATAGTGGATACTAGGGATCAAACCCTAACAAAACTAACTCGATTACATGATAAATCTCATCCAACCCATCACCGTCCAGCAAGCCTCCGATGGAATTACTCACGCACGGCGGTGAGCATCATGAAATTGGTGATGGAGGATGGTTGATGATGACGACGGCGACAAATTTCCCTCTTGAACTGGAGCTCTCCCGAGAGAGTTTAGGGCTTGGCAGTAGCTCCGTATCGTAAAATGCGATGAATCCTTCTCTCTGATTTTTTTTCTCCCCGAACGTGAATATATGGAGTTGGAGTTGAGGTTGGTGGAATCCCAGGGGTCCACGAGGCAGGTCTTGATTCTTTCGCCAGTTTTTTTTATTATTTCCAAAAATATTCTCCGTGAATATTCAGGTCATTCCGAGAACTTTTATTTCTGCACAAAAACAACACCATAGCAATTTTGCTGAAAACAGCGTCAGTCCGGGTTAGTTCCATTCAAATCATGCAAGTTTGAGTCCAAAACAAGGGCAAAAGTGTTTGGAAAAGTAGATACGATGGAGACGTATCAACTCCCCCAAGCATAAACCTTTGCTTGTCCTCAAGCAATTCAATTGATTAGCTGAAAGTGATAAAGAAAAACTTTTACAAACTCTGTTTTCTCTTGTTGTTGTAAATATGTAAAGCCAGCATTCAAGTTTTCAGCAAAGATTATGAACTAACCACATTCACAATAACACTTAGGTCTCATGTTTACTCATATCAATGGCATAATCAACTAGCGAGCACTAATTATAAATCTCGGATGACAACACTTTCTCAAAACAATGTAATATGATATAACAAGATGGTATCTCGCTAGCCCTTTCTGAGACCGCAAAACATAAATGCAGAGCACCTTTAAAGATCAAGAACTGACTAGACATTCTAGTTTATGGTAAAAGAGATCCAGTCATAGTCATACCCAATATAAATTAATAGTAATGGATGCAAATGACAACAGTGCTCTCTAACTGGTGCTTACTAATAAGAGGGTGATGACTCAACATAAAAGTAAATAGATAGGCCCTTCGCAGAGGGAAGAAGGGATTTGTAGAGGTGCCAAAGCACGAGTATTGAAATAGAGATAAATAATATTTTGAGTGGCATACTTTCATTGTCAACATAACAACCGAGAGATCTCGATATCTTCCATGCTACACATATTATAGGTGGTTCCCAAATAGAATGGCAAAGTTTATACTCCCCCACCCCAACAAGCATCAATCCATGGCTTGCTCGAAACAACGAGTGCCTCCAACTAGAAACAGCCGTGGGGGAGTTTTGTTTGCAATTATTTGGATTTGATTTGCTTAGAGCATGGGACTGGGCATCCCAGTTACCAGCTGATACGTCTCCAATGTATCTATAATTTTTTATTGTTCCATGCTATTATATTACCCGTTTTGGATGTTTATGGGCTTTACTTTACACATTTATATCATTTTTGGGACTAACCTACTAACCGGAGGCCCAGCCCGTATTGCTATTTTTTGCCTGTTTCACTGTTTCGAAGAAAAGGAATATCAAACGGAGTCCAAACGGAATGAAACCTTCGGGAGCGTGATTTTTGGAACGAACGTGATCCAGAGGACTTGGAGTGCAAGTCAAGAAGCAGTCGAGGCGGCCATGAGGGTGGAGGGCGCGCCCACCCCTACTGGGCGCGCCACCCTATCTCGTGGGCCCCTCGGGCGGCCACCGATCTACTTCTTCCTCCTATATATACCCACGTACCCCGATAACATCAAAGGCGACACGAAAAACTATTTCCACCACCATAACCTTCTGTATCCGCGAGATCCCATCTTGGAGCCTTCGCCGGTGCTCCGTCGAAGGGGGCAACGACCATGGAGGGCTTCTACATCAACACCATAGCCCTTCCGATGAGTTGTGAGTAGTTTACCACAGACCTTTGGGTCCATAGTTATTAGCTAGATGGCTTCTTCTCTCTTTTTGGATCTCAATACCATGTTCTCCTCGATCTTCTTGGAGATCTATTCGATGTAACTCTTTTTGCGGTGTGTTTGTCGAGATCCGATGAATTGTGGGTTTATGATCAAGTTTATCGATGAGAAATATTTGAATCTCCTCTGAATTCTTTTATGTGTGATTAAGTTATCTTTGCAAGTCTCTTCGAATTATCAGTTTGGTTTGGCCTACTAGATTGATCTTTCTTGCAATGGGAGAAGTGCTTAGCTTTGGGTTCAATCTTGTTGTGTCCTTTTCCAGTGACAGCAGGGGCATCAAGGCACATATTGTATTGTTGCCATCAAGGATAAAAAAGATGGGGTTTATATCATATTGCATGAGTTTATCCCTCTACATCATGTCATCTTTCTTAATGCGTTACTCTGTTCTTATGAACTTAATACTCTAGATGCATGCTGGATAGCGGTCGATGTGTGGAGTAATAGTAGTAGATGCAGGCAGGAGTCGGTCTACTTGTCACGGACGTGATGCCTATATACATGATCATGCCTAGATAATCTCCTAATTATTTGCTTTTCTACCAATTGCTCGATAGTAATTTGTTCACCCACTGTAATACTTATGCTATCTTGAGAGAAGCCACTAGTGAAACCTATGGCCCTTGGGTCTATCTCTTATCACATAAGCTTTCAATCTACTTTTATTTGCATCTTTACTTTTCCAATCTATATTATGAAATACCAAAAATATATTTATCTTACCATACTATCTCTATCAGATCTCACTTTTGCAAGTGGCCGTGAAGGGATTGACAACCGCTCTATTGTGTTGGTTGCAAGTTCTTTGTTTGTTTGTGTAGGTACGTGGGACTTTTGAGGAGCCTCCTATTGGATTGATACCTTGGTTCTCAAAAACTGAGGGAAATACTTATGCTACTATTGCTGCATCACCCTTTCCTCTTCAAGGAAAACCAACGCAAGCTCAAGACGTAGCAAGAAGGATTTCTGGCACCGTTGCTCGGGAGGTCTTCGCTCAAGTCAAGACATACCAAGTACCCATCACAAACTCATCTCCCTCGCATTTACATTATTTGCCATTTGCCTCTCGTTTTCCCCTCCCCCACTTCACCCTTGCCGTCTTATTCGCCCTCTCTTTCCCAATCTTTGCTCTTTTTCGCTTGTCTTCTGTTTGCTCGTTGTCATGGCTAGTCCCCCTATCCTTGTTATTACTCCCGAACATGAAATTGTTAATTTTAAGCAAAGGGAGGGAGAAAATTTAAAAGATGCTTGGCAAAGAATTTGCAATGCTCAAAATAAATCTACTAGGAAGCTTTCTACTTCCGTTCTTCTTCGCAATTTTTATGTAGGCATTACTCCTTGGAATAGATGCATTCTTGATACCATTACTAGAGGGGATTTCTTGAGTAGCCATACGTTTGATGCTTATAATGCTATGTTAGATTTGTTTGGCCCACCACCTCTTTTGGTTAATGGAACTGTTTTAACTTTGGAACATGTGATGCAAAAGCTTGAAATTATTGAAAATAAAGTTGCCACTGTTGAGTTGATTGAAAATTTGGATAAAAAGATTTATAATCAAATTACCCAATATGGATCTAGGGTTGGAGTTACTTTGAAATTTTTTAAAGAGAAAGAACCTATAGTTAATGAAATAATAGATCTAGATTCTACGAGAATCGGTAAACTTGAGGATATCATTACCAACTTAGGGTCGGCATTTTCTTCCGTGAAAAACACTCCAAATCCTCCTAACAAAACAGAAAAATTTATCTACGCTCCTAAAAATAAGGGTGAACCTTCTAGGAAGGGAAATGCGGATCTCAAATCAATAAGTATTCATCCCAATTGTCTCTCTATCATTAAGGAACCTTTTGCTACAAATGAATTTCTTGAATTCTTGCCTAAGGGTTTAATCATTGCTAAAAAGGGAGAAACCCCTAAAGATTACAAGTGCTCTATTGAGGAATTGAGTGCCAAAGATGGCACTACTTAGATCTATCCTTGCTTTTATGCCAAGCTAGGGGCGTTAAACGATAGCGCTAGTTGGGAGGCAACCCAATTTTATTTGTGTTTTTTGTTTTTGTTCCTGTTTAGTAATAAATTTTGCATCTACCTTCTGTTTAGATGTGTTTTTATGTTTTAATTAGTGTTTCTGCCAAGTAGAACCTATAGGACAACCTATGGTGATAGTTAATTTGATTCTGCTGAAAAACAGAAACTTTGCACGCACGAAATTAGTTTTGTTAATTTACAGAAACGTGATTTTGTGTTGATTCATTTTGCTGTAGATCAATAGACAAATTTCCCAGGTCTTCCTATTTTGGTAGGATTTTTAGTGTTCCAGAAGTATTCGGGAGTTACAGATTGCTATAGACTATTCTGTTTTTGACGGATTCTGTTTTTCGTGTGTTGTTTGCTTATTTTGATGCTTCTATGTCTAGTATTAAGTGGTATGAACCATAGAGAACTTGGAATACAGTAGGTTTAACACCAATATAAATAAAGAATGAGTTCGTTACAGTACCTTATGTGGTGGTTTTGCTTTCTTTCACTAACGGAGCTTATGAGATTTCCTGTTGAGTTTTGTGTTGTGAAGTTTTCAAGTTTTGGGTAAAGATTTGATGGACTATGGAATAAGGAGTGGCAAGAGCCTAAGCTTGGGGATGCCCATGGCACCCCAAGATATTCAAGAATAGCCAAAATCCTAAGCTTGGGGATGCCCCGGAAGGCATCCCCTCTTTCGTCTTCGTTTATCGGTAACTTTACTTGGAGCTATATTTTTATTCGCCACATGATATGTGTTTTGCTTGGAGCGTCTTGTATTATATTAGTATTTTCTTTTTAGTTTACCACAATCATCCTTTCTGTACACACCTTTTGGGAGAAGCCCACTTGATTAGAATTTATTAGAATACTCTATGTGCTTCACTTATATCTTTTGAGCTAGATAGTATTTGCTCTAGTGCTTCACTTATATCTTTTAGAGCACGGCGGTGGCTTAATTTTGTAGAAATTGTTAGTCTCTCATGCTTCACTTATATTATTTTGAGAGTCTCTTAGAACAGCATGGTATTTGCTATGGTTATGAATGTGGTCCTAGAATGATGAGCATCCGAGTTAGGTATAATAAAAACTATCATAGAAAGTGCCTTAAACACTAGGATCAATTTGATGCTTGATAATTGTTTTGAGATATAAAGGTGGTAGTATTAGAGTCATGCTAGTGGATAATTATGAAATTGAGAAATACTTGTGTTGAAGTTGGCAAGTCCCGTAGCATGCACGTATGGTAAAAGTTGTGTGACAAATTTGTTGCATGAGGTGCTCTTTTGATTGCCTTCCTTATGAGTGGAGGTCGGGATCGCGCGATGGTTAACTCCTACCAGCCCTTCCCCTAGGAGCATGCGTAGTAGTACTTTGTTTCGAGGGCAAGTAAACTTATGCAATAAGTATATGAGTTCTTTATGACTAATGTGAGTCCATGGATATACGGACACTCAGCCTTCCACTTTGCTAGCCTCTATTCTGCCGCGCAACTTTCGCCGGTTTCATGCACCCATTATTTACCTTCCTCAAAACAGCCACCATACCTACCTATTATGGCATTTCCATAGCCATTCCGACATATATTGCCATGCAACTTTCCATTGTTCCGTTATTATGACACGCTCCATTATTGTCATATTGCTCTTTGCATGATCATGTAGTTGACATCGTATTTGTGGCAAGGCCACCCTCATAATTTTCATAAATGTCACTCTTGATTCATTGCATATCCTGGTACACCGCCGGAGGCATTCATATAGAGTCATATTTTGTTCTAAGTGTTGAGTTGTAATTCTTGAGTTGTAAATCAATAAAAGTGTGATGATCTTCATTATTAGAGCATTGTCCCAGTGAGGAAAGGATGATGGAGACTATGATTCCCCCACAAGTCGGGATGAGACTTCGAACTTTATAAAAAAAGAGAAAGAAAAAAAGGAAGGCCAAATAAAAAAAGGTAAAGGCCCAAAAAGAAAAAAAAAAGAAAAAAAAAAGAAAAAAGTAATGAGAGAAAAAGAGAGAAGGGACAATGCTACTATCTCTTTTCCACACTTGCGCTTCAAAATAGCACCATGATCTTCATGATAGAGAGTCTCTTGTGTTGTCATTTTCATATACTAGTGTGAATTTTTCATTAAAGAACTTGGCTTGTATATTCCAATGATGGGCTTCCTCAAAATGCCCTAGGTCTTCATGAGCAAGCAAGTTGGATGCACACCCACTTAGTTTCTTTTCTTGAGATTTCATATATTTATAGCTCTAGTGCATCCGTTGCATGGCAATCCCTACTCACTCACATTGATATCTATTGATGGGCATCTCCATAGCCCGTTGATATGCCTAGTTGATGTGAGACTATCTTCTCCCTTTTTGTCCTCACAACCACCACCATATACCACCATAGTGCTATATCCATGGCTTGCGCTCATGTATTGCATAAGAGTTGAAAAGGCTGAATTGCGTTAAAAAGTATGAACCAATTGCTAGGCTGAAACCGGGGTTGTGCATCATGGGAGTATTTTGTGTAATGAAAATGAAGCATGGCCTAACTATATGATTTTGTAGGGATAAGCTTTCTTTGGCTATGTTATTTTGATAGGACATGATTATTTGTTAGTATGCTTCGAAGTATTATTATTTTTATGTTTTATAAGCTTTTATCTTGAATCATTTGGATCTGAACATTCATGCCACAATAAAGAAAATTACATTGAGAATTATGCTAGGTAGCATTCCACATCAAAAATTCTGTTTTATCATTTACCTACTCGAGGACGAACAGGAATTAAGATTGGGGATGCTTCATACGTCTCCAATGTATCTATAATTTTTTATTGTTCCATGCTATTATATTACCTGTTTTGGATGTTTATGGCCTTTACTTTACACATTTATATCATTTTTTGGACTAACCTACTAACCGGAGGCCCAGCCCGTATTGTTGTTTTTTTTGCCTATTTCAGGGTTTGGAAGAAAAGGAATATCAAACGCAGTCCAAACGGAATTAAAGCTTCGGGAGAACGAACGTGATCCAGAGGACTTGGGGTGCAAGTCAAGAAGCAGTCGAGGCGGCCACGAGGGTGGAGGGCGCGCCCACCCCTACTGGGCACGCCCCCTATCTTGTGGGCCCCTCGGGCAGCCACCGACCTACTTCTTCTCCTATATATACCCACGTACCCCGAGAACATCAAAGGCGACAACGAAAAACTATTTCCACCACCGGAACCTTCTGTATCCGCGAGGGGGAATCGACCACGGAGGGCTTCTACATGAACACTATAGCCCCTTCGATGAGTTGTGAGTAGTTTACCACAAACCTTCGGGTCCATAGTTATTAGCTAGATGGCTTCTTCTCTCTTTTTGGATCTCAATACCATGTTCTCCTTGATTTTCTTGGAGATCTATTCGATGTAACTCTTTTTGCGGTGTGTTTGTCGAGATCTGATGAATTGTGGGTTTATGATCAAGTTTATCTATGAGAAATATTTGAATCTCCTCTGAATTCTTTTATGTGTGATTAAGTTATCTTTGCAAGTCTCTTCGAATTATCAGTTTGGTTTGGCCTACTAGATTGATCTTTCTTGCAATGGGAGAAGTGCTTAGCTTTGGGTTCAATCTTGCGGTGTCCTTTCCCAGTGACAGCAGGGGCAGCAAGGCATGTATTGTATTGTTGCCATCGAGGATAAAAAGATGGGGTTTATATCATATTGCATGAGTTTATCCCTCTACATCATGTCATCTTTCTTAATGTGTTACTCTGTTCTTATGAACTTAATACTCTAGATGCATGCTGGATAGCGGTCGATGTGTGGAGTAATAGTAGTAGATGCAGGCAGGAGTCGGTCTACTTGTCATGGACGTGATGCCTATATACATGATCATGCCTAGATAATCTCATAATTATTCGCTTTTCTATCAATTGCTCGACAGTAATTTTTTCACCCACCATAATACTTATGCTATCTTGTGAGAAGCCACTAGTGAAACCTATGGCCCTCGGGTCTATCTCTAATCATATAAGCTTTCAATCTACTTTTATTTGCATCTTTACTTTTCCCATCTATATTATATAGTACCAAAATTATATTTATCTTATCATACTATCTCTATCAGATCTCACTTTCGCAAGTGGCCGTGAAGGGATTGACAACCCCTTTATTGCGTTGGTTGCGAGTTCTTTGTTTGTTTGTGTAGGTACGTGGGACTTTTGAGGAGCCTCCTACTGGATTGATACCTTGTTTCTCAAAAAATAAGGGAAATACTTACACTACTATTGCTGCATCACCCTTTCCTCTTCAAGGAAAACCAACGCAAGCTCAAGAAGTAGCAGCAGCCATGTTCTCGTGAATGATGAGCGGAAGATATAGACAGCCCTAGTTGATACATGAGCTATTCGAGCATACAAAACATAATTCCATTTGAAGGTTTAGAGTTTGGCACATACAAATTTAGTTGGAACGGCAGGTAGATACCATATATAGGAAGGTAAGGTGGACTCATATGGCATAACTTTGGGGTTTAAGGAATTGGATGCACAAGCAGTATTCCCGCTTAGTACAAGTGAAGGCTAGAAAAAGACTGGGAAGCGACCAGCTAGAGAGCGACAACAGTCATGAACATGCATTAAAATTAATTTACACCGAATGCAAGCATGAGTAGGATATAATCCACCATGAACATAAATATCGTGGAGGCTATGTTGATTTTGTTTCAACTACATGAGTGAACATGTGCCAAGTGAAGCCACTCGAATCATTCAAAGGAGGATACCACCCTACTATACCACGTCACAACCATTTTAATAACATGTTGGCATGCAGGGTAAACCATTATAAACTCCTAGCTAATTAAGCATTTCATAAGCAACTATAATCTCTAATTGTCATTGCAAACATGTTTATTCATAATAGGCTGGATCAGGAATGATGAACTAATCATATTTACAAAAACAAGAGAGGTCAAGTTCATACCAGCTTCTCTTATCTCAATTAGTCCATCACATATCGTCATTATTGCCTTTCACTTGCACGACCGAACGGTGTGTAAAATAATAATAGTGCACGTGCATTGGACTAAGCTGGAATCTGCAAGCATTTAATACAGAGGAGAAGACAAGGTAATATGGGCTCTTGGTTAAATTAACAATGATGCATATAAGAGCCACTTCAACATTTTCATCATGGTCTTCTCCTCTCAACCCCCAGGGAAAAGAAAATAAATAAAACTATTTACACGGGAAAGCTCCCAACAACCAAAAAACGAGAAATCTTTTTGGGTTTTCTTTTAATTACTACTACTACAAGCATGAAAGTAAACCGGCTAAAAGCTGCAATTAATTTTTTTGGTTTTCTTAGGGTTTTTCAAACACACAAGAAGAAAGTGAGAAAAAGATAAATAAACTAGCATGGATACTACAATGAAAAAGTATGAGCACCGACAACTTGAATGAGTGTGTGAACATGAATGTAATGTCGGTGAGAAATACGTACTCCCCCAAGCTTAGGCTTTTGGCCTAAGTTGGTTTATGCCCATGGATGGCCCGGCGGATATCCGAAGTTGTAACTGGAGTCGTACTAAGAAGGAACCTCGGGTTGCCACTGGTTGGCAATCTCCTCCGGATCCCACTGGTAAATAGACTGCCGCGAAGGATCAAATTGTGATTCCGGCTCTAGCTCTGTAGCTGGTGTGGGGTTTTTGTAGGCGTGAATGGCCTCCGGCGAAACAAGGTACTTGCCTATAGATAAGTCAAACAAGGAAGGAGCAGGCAAAGTAATAATCTCAGGGTGATTTTTATCAAATATCATCTTGTACTTAAGCATCTTTTCCTTATTCTTAACGATAAAATCATGTGCTACCATACTCTTATAGTTTAGAAAAACATGAGGCAGCAACTTTTCTTCTTTCTCATAATGACTAATAGGAATGTTAAAATGTGCAGCGAGGCGCGATGCGAAGATACCTCCCAAGATGGGGCCCTTTGTACGGTTAAGATTTAACCACTTTGCAACAATAGCTCCCATACTAAATGTGTCATCGCGGAACAAGGCATGGCACAAAATAACAATATCAGGGGCACTAAGGTTGCCACAGTTTCCGCGACCAATTAAGCATCTACTACCAAATATTGCAAAGTAACATAGAACAGGAAAGTGTATGCTAGTAATTCTTGCGTCCGAAACCTTCCTCGTTTCCCCTATAGCAATTGTATCAATAAACCCCTCCACATCGCTATGATGTGGTTCCTCTACGCCGCCCATAAAGGGCAACTTGCAAACTGCACAAAAATCATAGAGGGTCATCTCCTTATCCTCATCATATAAATAAAAAACCACCGAAGGTGGTGACCTCTTAGCATGGAAATGAAAATTTTGCACGAAGATATTAGTGAGTAGGAGATACTGTTCGCGTTGGTTGTGGAGGAAGTCGGTGAGGACTGCATTCTCAGCCAACTCATAAAAATCATCATAAATCCCGGCTGCTCTCAAGGACTCATCAGAAGGCCAATCACACGGCCGAACCGCCATGGTGCGAGGAAGATTATATTTGGGCCTCTTATCTTCTTCACTTTGCTTATCCTTCGAGCTTCGTCTCGAAGATCCCGTCAAAAATCTCTTCATCATTTTCTGAAAATTTCTGTAATTTTTAGTAACTTCAAAATTAAAATGCTAAACTCAACAAGATTGATAGCAACTACTCCCACAAGTGCCTAGAGACTACATCATGCATTAGAACTACTTGGGACCATATAAATTTGACATGCAAGCTCATGAACAGGGTCACCTAAGCAGCAAAAATTTGCAATGAATAAAGCACTAGAACAAAAACTAATTCGACCATTGGAGGAGTCACATACCGAAGAACAATCCCCTAAGTAGTTTTGTGAATGAAGCTTTGAGCAAGGAGATCGAAAATCACAGCAAAATGAGCTAGAACTCGTGCTTGAGCTGGTTGGTGATTTTTTTGGGAGGAAGAAGGAGTATGTGAGTGCAGGAATAAGTGGAGGGGAGCCACTAGGGGCCCACGAGGCAGGGGGTGCAGCCAGGGGTGGTGGGCGCGCCCTGGACCCTCGTGGCCAGGTGCTTGCTCCCCCTGATGTGTTCTTAGTGCCAGATATTCTCAAATATTCTAGAAAAAAATCATATTTCATTTTTGGGGCATTTGGAGAAATTTTATTTTCGGGGTATTTTTTATTGCACGGATAAATCAGAAAACAGACAGAAAATACTATTTTTGCTTTATTTATTCTAAATAACAGAAAGTAAATAGAGGGTACAAAGAGGTGTGCTTTCTAACTTCGTCCATCTCATGCTCATCAAAAGGAATCCACTAACAAAGTTGATCAAGTCTTGTTAACAAACTCTTTCCGAATAACATGAAACCAGAGAAATTTCAAATAACACTAGGTTACCTCAACGGGGATATGCACGTCCCCAACAATAAGAATATCATATTTCTTCTTAACAGTAGGAAGAGGAAATTCAAAACCTCCAATAGTAATAGTTGGAATTTTTCCAATAGAATTTATACTATGGACTTGAGGTTGTTTCCTCGGAAAGTGTACCGTATGCTCATTACCATTAACATGAAAAGTGACATTGCCTTTGTTGCAATCAATAACAGCCCCTGCAGTATTCAAAAAGGGTCTACCAAGGATAATCGACATACTATCATCCTCGGGAATATCAAGAATAACAAAGTCCGTTAAGATAGTAACGTTTGCAACCACAACAGGCACATCCTCACAAATTCCGATAGGTATAGCAGTTGATTTATCGGCCATTTGCAAAGATATTTCAGTTGGTGTCAACTTATTTAAATCAAGTCTATGATATAAAGAGAGAGGCATAACACTAACACCGGATCCAAGATCACATAAAGCAGTTTTAACATAGTTTCTTTTAATGGAGCATGGTATAGTTGGTACCCCTGGATATCCTAGTTTCTTAGGTATTCCACCCTTAAAAGTGTAATTAGCGAGCATGGTGGAAATTTCAGCATCAGGTATCTTTCTCTTATTTGTAACAATTTCTTTCATATACTTAGCATAAGGATTCATTTTAAGTATATCAGTAAAACGCATACGCAAAAAGATAGGTCTAATCATTTCAGCAAAGCGCTCAAAATCCTCATCATCCTTTTTCTTGGATGGTTTAGGAGGAAAAGGCATGGGTTTCTGAACCCATGGTTCTCTTTCTTTACCGTGCTTCCTAGCAACAAAGTCTCTCTTATCATAACATTGATTCTTTGATTGTGGGCTATCAAGATCAACAGCAGGTTCAATTTCTACATCATTATCATTGCTAGGTTGAGCATCATCATGAACATCATTAACGTTATCACTAGGTTCATGTTCATTACCAGATTGTGTTTCAGCATCAGAAATAGGAATATCATTAGGATTCTCGGTCGGATTTCGGGTTCCGGCAGACCCTCAAGGTTCAAACTCTGGGGTGCACGCGGAGATCACACCTACTGCCTACCCATGTCTCGCCGCCTCACAAGGATCTAAAACTACATGAAGAACAACACAAGGGACACGAGATTTATACTGGTTCAGGCCACCATTGTGGTGTAATACCCTACTCCAGTGTGTGGTGTGGTGGATTGCCTCTGGGGTTGATGAGGAACAGTACAATGGAAGAACAGCCTCGCGAGGGTCTGTTCTTGGCTGGGGCAATGAACTGCTAGGGGGAGTTTAGTCGCCTCTCTCTTTGTGTGTCTCAGATGCGGATCCGATGCCTCTACCCTGTGGGTGGCTAGTCTTATTTATAGGCGAAGGCCCCGGGCCTCTTCCCAAATATTGAGCGGGAAGGGCGCCAACAATCGGCCATTTTGAAGGGGAACATCTAGTACACTTATCCTGACTAAAGTTGGTCCTTGCCTGCCAAAGACCCTGACGATGATGCTGGCTTGGGCTCCACGGTGACCACCGTTCTGCCGTCCTGCTGGTCTTGGTCTTGTTGCACCGAAATGGTTGCATTTGCTTGATACTCTTGCCTGCGCTTGCCCCCTTTGCACCAAAGAGGAAACAAGGACTTTGCGCAGGCCGGCGCCCGCCTAGCGCCCGCCTGGCCTTGGTCGTCATGGCTTGCGTCACGGGCACCTCGTGAGGTACCCCACCTTGATCTCTCCGCCTCCTTGCGAGCCAGCCTGACGAGGCCGTGCCTGAGGAAGCCTCCTGTCGTCCGCCCTGCGAGGCTTGGCCCCTCGCGAGGGTCTTGAGCATGTGTTGATGAAGATGGGCCGCACTGGGCCACTCCTTGAGCCACGCCGCAGGCCGCAGGCAGGCAAGTCTGGGTACCCCCGTTCCCAGAACACCGACATTCTCAGGTGTGTTAGCAATAGATTCACTAGAAGCATGCAAAGTCCTATCATTTTTCTTTTTCTTCCTCTTAGAAGGACTAGGTGCATCAACATTAGTTCTCTGAGAATCTTGCTCAGTTCTCTTAGGGTGGCCCTCAGGATACAAAGGTTCCTAAGTCCTTTTACCCGTTCTAGTCGCAACTCTAACAACATTATTGTTTCCCTTATTATTTAATTCATTGAGCAAATCATTTTGAGCCTTAAGTACTTGTTCTACTTGAGTGGTAACCATAGAAGCGTGTTTACTAATGAGTTTAAGTTCACCTTTAACTCTAGACATATAATCACTCAAGTGTTCAATCATATAAGCATTGCATTGCAATTGTCTACCAACATAATTATTGAAGTTTTCTTGTTTGACAATGAAATTATCAAACTCATCTAAGCATTGGCTAGTAGACTTATAACGAGGAATATCACCTTCATCAAATCTATAGAGAGAATTTACCTTTACTACCTGTGTCTGCTATCAAGACGATGTATTTCTTTAACAGGCGGCAAATTAAGACCATGTATTTCTTCAATAGGAGGTAAATTCTTAACATCATCAGCTTTAATAACTTTTTCTTTCATAGATTTCTTTGCCTCTTGCATATCTTCAGAACTGAGAAATGGAATACCTCTTTTCTTCGGAGTTGGCTTAGCAGTTGGCTAAGGAAGTGTCCAATTGTTTTCATTAGTCAACATATTATTCAATAACAATTCAGCTTGATCAACTGTTCTTTCCCTGAAAACACAACCAGCACAACTATCCAGGTAGTCTCTGGAAGCATCGATTTGTCCATTATAAAAGATATCAAGTATTTCATTTTTCTTGAGAGGATGATCAGGCAAAGCATTAAGTAATTGGAGAAGCCCCCCCCAAGCTTGTGGGAGACTCTCTTCTTCAATTTGCACAAAATTATATATTTCCCTTAAAGTAGGTTGTTTCTTATGAGCGGGGAAATATTTAGCAGAGAAGTAATAAATCATATCCTGGGGACTACGCACGCAACCAGGATCAAGAGAATTAAACCATGTCTTAGCATCACCCTTTAATGAGAACGGAAATAATTTAAGGATATAGTAGTAGCGAGTTTTCTCATCATTAGTGAATAGGGTGGCTATATCATTCAATTTAATAAGATGTGCCACAACAGTTTCAGATTCATAGCCATAAAAATGATCAGTTTCAACAAAAGTAATTATCTCAGGATCGACAGAGAAATCATAATCCTTATCAGTAACAAAGATAGGTGAAGTAGCATAAGCAGGGTCATATTTCATTCTAGCATTCAGAGATTTTTCTTTCAGCTTAGCTAATAATTTCTTAAGATCAGATCTATCGTTGCATGCAAGAAAATCTCTAGCAATTTCTTCATCCATAAGATAACCCTCAGGAACAACAGGCAATTCATATCTAGGGGGAGAATCTTCGTCATCACTTTCGTCAATATTATCAGTTTCAATAATTTCATTCTCTCTAGCCCTAGCAAGTTGTTCATCAAGAAATTCACCTAGTGGCACAGTATTATCAAGCATAGAAGTAGTTTCATCATAAGCATCATGCATAGCAGAAGTGGCATCATCAATAACATGCGACATATCAGAATTAATAGCAGAAGCGGGTTTAGGTGTCGCAAGTTTACTCAAAACAGAAGGTGAATCAAGTGTAGAGCTAGATGGCAGTTCCTTACCTCCCCTCGTAGTTGAGGGATAAATCTAGGTTTTCTCGTCTTTCAAGTTCCTCATAGTGACCAGCAGATATAAATCCCAAGTGACTCAAAGAATAGAGCTATGCCCCCCGACAACGGCGCCAGAAAATAGTCTTGATAACCCACAAGTATAGGGGATCGCAACAGTTTTTGAAGGTAGAGTATTCAATCCAAATTTATTCAGGGGGACAAGGGCTTCTTTTGTAGCTTGGAGATGTAATTTTGTTCATGTTATCATGTTGCTGTCCCATAGACTTAGGGATAGTACTAGACATAGACTTTTTGATTGGGTTAACCTCATGTAGAGTAAGTTTTCTTCTAACCTAGCATAGGACTGTAACCTTTACTCCTCATTACAGTTTGTTTGGTTCTTTTTGAAATAAAGGGTTGTGGGGTTTTTACCCTATAGTAAATATTCAAAAAAACATATTTATTGACTCGACACAAGGGGAGCCAAAGAATATTCTCAAGTATTAGCAATTGAGTTGTCAATTCAACCACACCTGGATAACTTAATATCTGCAGCAAAGTATTTAGTAGCAAAGTAGTATGGAAGTAACGGTAACAGTGGTAAAGGTAACAATAGTAGCTTTGTAGTGATTGTAACAGTGGCAACAGAAAAGTAACTAAGCAAAGGACAATATGTGAAAAGCTCGTAGGCATTGGATCGGTGATGGATAATTATGTCGGATGTGATTCATCATGTAACAATTATAACGTAGGGTGACACAGAACTAGCTCCAGTTCATCAATGTAATGTAGGCATGTATTCCGAATATAGTCCTACATGCTTATGGAAAAGAACTTGCATGACATCTTTTGTCCTACCCCCCCGTGGCAGCGGGGTCCTATTGGAAACTAAGGTATATTAAGGCCTCCTTTTAATAGAGTACCGGACCAAAGCATTAACACATAGTGAATACATGAACTCCTCAAACTACGGTCATCACCGGGAGTGGTCCCGATTATTGTCACTTCGAGGTTGCCGGATCATAACACATAGTAGGTGGCTATTGACTTGAAAAATAGGATCAAGAACTCACATATATTCATGAAAACATAATATGTTCAGATCTGTAATCATGGCACTCGGGCCCTAGTGACAAGCATTAAGCATAGCAAAGTCATAGCAACATCAATCTCAGAACATAGTGGATACTAGGGATCAAACCCTAACAAAACTAACTCGATTACATGATAAATCTCATCCAACCCATCACCGTCCAACAAGCCTATGATGGAATTACTCACGCACGGCGGTGAGCATCATGAAATTGGTGATCGAGGATGGTTGATGATGACGACGGCGATGGATTCCCCTCTCCGGAGCCCCAAATGGACTCCAGATCAGCCCTCTCGAGAGAGTTTAGGGCTTGGAGGTGGCTCCGTATCGTAAAACGTGATGAATCCTTCTCTCTGATTTTTTTCTCCCCGGACGCGAATATATGGAGTTGGAGTTGAGGTCGGTGGAGTTCCAGGGGGGCCACGAGGCAGGTGCGCCCCCACCCTCATGGAAAGGGTGTGGGCCCCCTAGTCTTGATTCTTTCACCAGTATTTTTTATTATTTCCAAAAATATTCTCCGTGAAGTTTCAGGTCATTCCAAGAACTTTTATTTTTGCACAAAAACAACACCATGGCAATTCTGCTGAAAACAGTGTCAGTCCAGGTTAGTTCCATTCAAATCACGCAAGTTAGAGTCCAAAACAAGGGCAAAAGTGTTTGGAAAAGTAGATACGATGGAGACGTATCATTCACAAACAAATTTGTCTTTCAGTCTGTACTGAATGTTGGCCAAGAGAAGCATCCATGTTAGTACGAAGAATGGATGTTTTTTCTAGATCTTTGCTTTTGGAGCTACATATTTCTATATGATCTGTGAATCATTGAGATGCATTAACATGTTGATCTTATGTATGGGAATCGTACTGGTTGGTTTTAGTTGCGACACAAGATTTGAAGTGGCCGATCTTTGATTTTGGAGCTGCATATTGGTATATGATCTATGAATCATTGAGATGCATTAAAAGTTCCTTGTTTCTGTTCGCTCAGTGTTTACAAGTTACTGATCGATCACTAGCTAGCCTATGAATGCGCTCCTGGCAGTTTTAGTTGCGACGCAAGATCCGAAGTGGCAGTTTTTGGAATAAAAATGCCTACTTTCGGTGTCAAAACCGGCAGATGTCGGGTAGGGGGTCCCGAACTGTGCGTCGATGGCTAATGGTAACAGGAGGCGGGGGACACAATGCTTACCCAGGTTCGGGCCCTCTCGATGGAGGTAATACCCTACTTCCTGCTTGATTGATCTTGATGATATGAGTATTACAAGAGTTGATCTACCACGAGATCGTAGAGGCTAAACCCTAGAAGCTAGCGTATGATGATTGTTGTTGTCCTACGGACTAAACCCTCCGGTTTATATAGACACAAGAGCGGGCTAGGGTTACACAGAGTCAGTTACAGAGAAGGAAATCTACATATCCTAATTGCCAAGCTTGCCTTCCATGCAAAGGAGAGTCCCATCCGGACACGGGACGACGTCTTCAATCTTGTATCTTCATAGTCCAACAGTCCGACATAAGCATATAGTCCGGTTGTCCGAGGACCCCCTAATCCAGGACTCCTCAGTAGCCCCTGAAGCAGGCTTCAATGATGATGAGTCCGGTGCGCAGATTGTCTTCGGCATTGCAAGGCGGGTTCCTCTCCAAATACCTGAGTACCTGTTGTGATGAGCAGTGTCCAGCTTCCCATTAATGTTGCACTCCTCAGCTTCTGTACCTTAATAATGGCGGTCTCCATGTGTCAAGCGAATGCGAGAAGTCGGGGCATTTTTACATTTGCCACCCTGACCCTGTAAGTAAATCATCTATTAAAGAGATGGGGATCCTCAGATCGAAATCACACCATCTTCCCCAAGCGAGGATCCATCAGAGCGCACCCGAAAAAGCCATCCCAGCATGACCGGCCGCCTCAGCTCCTCCTCTCGCTCCCATAGCGCTAAGCCAGGTGATTGGGTGAAGTGTTCCGTATCCCATGGCCGATTGGTGGAGTTGCAGACCCAGAGGTTTCTCCCGCCTGCATATCTTGTCCCCGTCCGAGACGGATTAGCCACTTACGACGGCAGGGAGCAAGCAGAGAGTTTCCCCAACCCATCTAGGGGGAGCGAGTATGCCTTGTCCCTTACTTGCTGACGGGCCTAGGATTTCCAATCCATCTGTTCCTCCACGGGCTCCTGGAGTATTACGGCCTCCAGCTACATAACTTCACTCCTGCCTCCATACTGCACATCGCGGGCTATGTCTCCCTTTACGAGCTATTTCTGGGCTGTGAAGCTCATTTCGAGCTATGGAAGAGGCTATTCTGCCTCATCCCTCGCAATCAGGAGGGATCAATATATCAAGTGGGCGGAGCCGAAATATGGCGCATCGTCGGGACCGGATACCTGTCCGGCACTCTGAAGAAGACATTCGAAGACTGACCTTCGAAGTGGTTTTATATAGAGGACGTCCCCCTTCCGGACCCTATCCGGATGGGCCTTCCTGAGTTTACTAATGCCCCACTTACAAAACACCATAGCTGGCATCCCTGGAGCCCCCAGGGGGAAGATAGGAGAGAGGTCCTTTATCTGATGGGCAGGATACAAATACTGGCCAAATCAGGATTGACAATAATCGAGGTTATGTCAATATGCATAATGCGGGGGGTGAAGCCACTGCAGTATCGGGGGCGTCCCATGTGGCACTTTAATGGAGAGGACGATGCCACTCACTATGGTCAGAAAGGTCCGGACTCCGCCACCGCCCTGGCGAAAATATTGTCCTATTTGCATAAAGGAGAGGAAGAGGAGTTTATCCGCATTAAGCCGCGGGATGGATTTTCCATGTACAACCCCCCTAACTGGTTGAGCCGCTATCTTTTACTCAACTCTGTTTGTTCCCGCATTCCTTCATCACAAATATTTACCTTGCTAATTCATAGCAGGAACTGCGAAAAGCAGTGAGGGAGGTCCACAGCCCGTCTCCATAGCCAGAGGACCACGACCAGGCCCTTGACCCCGGACTTGAAGAAGATCCGGACATATTTGTCGAGCTTGTCGACAGGACATCTTACCAGGCAAGCTATGATGGCGCCTTGGTGGCTATCATAGCCGACTACCCCGGCCTACTCCCTGCGTCACATGTAAGTAAAACCGGAGTCCTAACTTGCAAGAAGGATCCCTTCTTTACGCCTTACCCACCGCACATGTATTTCGCTTTATAGGGAAGGCCATCGGGGCGCCGTGCCGAACCCGCGGTGACTCACCAACAAGGGGCACCGAAGATGGGTAGGCTTAAAAGGAAGGCAGTCAGGACTGAGACGCCGTTGCAGAGGTATGATTAAAAACCTGCTCCGTGATTATCGTCTTTAAAATATAACAATGTGCATTGTCCCCTGGCAGAAAAAACACTTGCCAGACACTGCCCGAAGATCCTGCCAGCCACGCTTCCACCAGCCGGAGTCCAGAGCCAGACTCAAGGGCGGAGGCTGATGTGGGCACAACGCCGGACGGTCCTCCTATAGAGGATGTGGATAGAATATCCGCCACGAATTCTGAAGTGGAGAGCGCCATGAACCATATGCGTCGATGGGCCGTACTCCATGACCCTAATTTCTCCGAAGAGGCGTTCAATGCCTTCAACTCGGGAGAGGCGTACATCCAAGCTCCTCAAGGAGGGCTTGCTAGAGCCATAGACCAGTATTTAAAGGATATACGGGTAAGAAAAATCTGATAGTTATGTATATCAGTAGCCCCTGAGACTTGAAACAGTTGGCACAACTGATTTAAGGATCAATGTATGAATAGGTTCTTACAGAGAAGAACACCATTTGTCTCAAGAGCTGGAGGAGTGCAAAGCCTAGCTAAGGGTCGCAGTCGCCGGAATGGAGGAATCCAAGAAGGCCTCATCTGGTAAGACTTGTCTTGATCAAAAAGAATGTAATTACGTTTACCAGTTAGTATTCGGCATGTTTGCAAATCTAACAATAGATTCTGTAGATAATCCCGGAGTGAATCCGGAGATCATACAAGGGGATGAGAAACATGCTCAACGACAGCTAAAGGCTGGTGAGCGTGTGCTTACGCGGGTTAGGCGAGAGAGAAACGATCTCCAGGATGCCAATACTCGGCTGGGCGTTGAACTAAAAGATGTTCGGGCCCAGCTTGCTGACTCCGTAAAGCAGAACAAAAGGCTTCAACGCGGCATTTTTAGTATGTGCTCAAATGAACCTTTATACAGTTCGGCGAAGAAACAGGCTAACAGAGTTATGTGTGTAGGTATGCTGACAGGTCGTCCCGAAGCGGAGATGCCCGGATCCACAGGCAATCTTTTGCAAGAGCTTTCACAACTACACGAAAAAGTTCGGCAGGTGATGCAAGGTATTGCCCAGGCCTTGTGGCCATCCGCCTCCCTGCCAGGAGGCATGGGGGAGCTTGTAGAGATGCTCAAGGGAGCTTGGCAGCGCTTCCGATTATGGAAGATATCGGCCTGCCGACAAGGTGCGAGGGAAGCCTGGGCCATGGTAAAAACTCGGTACACCAAGGTTGATCCGAATCACATGGACCTGGTCGGACCTATAGGGTCAGATGGGAAAGAGATTCCCGTTAGTCTGGTATATGACCAGGTAGGATTAGCCGCAAAGTATTCCCAATGGGATTGTAGGCTAGACAACTTGTTGGATGGTATAGAAGAAGAATTTAGCCAGTCTACGTGACTATGTACTTCAATTGACATATTTTATCCCTAGCCGGATTTTAAATCATTTGTCATGGCAGACCTTTTTGCTTCAACCTTCGAACCTGATAGCCGGAGTGTATACGAATACCCGCTCAGTTATGTAAACCGGGGTACGCGTGGAAACCAGGCGTAGGGGTCATAAGTGCTTGAATAGACAAGTACCCAACTAGCTATGTTATATTACATGGATAGTAACAAACATCTTCCAGGGAGAATAGTTCCGTTAAGGCTTCCTTTCCCTGGGTATGCATGCATTAATGTGCATGTCCGAACTGCGAATAGAGACGCAGGATATAAAACATCTGGGGGTTTATATTGTAATAGGTAAGAAACATCTTTTGTTCACCGATCGAATATTCCCTTAAGAACGCTAGCTTTCGGCTTCACCCAGTCTGAGGTACACGTTCGGCGGACCTGGCAGTAACAATCGCAGAGGTGCTCCCCTTATGCCCTAGCCAAACTAACGGGAACATAGGGCATAAACACAGGAGCCAGGCAACCAAGCTTGTCCAAAACTTAAGTCATATCGATGCATATAATGGCGAAGAAAAGGTACATATGGAAAAGTGACACATATGTAGTGGGCATGAAGCCCGGAAGATAATTATATTAAGCTTCTGTATAAGAAGCCCCCAGGTATACTGAGCGCGCATAGCACGTCAAGATTATGTAGTCGAGTCACAATGGAAGCTTTTTAGGGCCATAAAAAAAGAAAGAAAGAGGATATAATTTAAAAAGTGTGGAGGTAAGGAGACGAACACAGAGTTTGGTGCTAGGCGTAGAATCTTTGAAGTCTGGCCGCGTTCCATGGGTTCGGCTCGAGTCAATTATCTGATTCATCACGCAGGCGGTATGCTCCTCTGGTGAGAACTTATCAATGATGAAGGGACCCTCCCACTTGGGCTTGAGCTTGTCCTTTTTCTTCTCCGGTAGGTGTAGAACGAGTTCACCAACGTTATAAGTTTTGGCCCGTACTTCTCTGCTTTCATATCTTCGAGCATGTTGCTGATAGAATGCGGAACGGGCTTTTGCGAAGTCGTGCTCCTCCTCTAGGGCATCTAGACTATCCTGCCAATCAAGCTCGGCTTCTCTCTCTTCATACATGCGCACTCGAGGTGAGTCATGAATGATATCGCAGGGCAATACCGCCTCTGCGCTGTACACCATGAAGAATGGTGTGTATCTGGTAGCGCGATTTGGCATGGTCCGCAGTCCCCATAGTACGGAGTCGAGCTCCTCGACCCAGTGCGTATCTAATTCCTTCAAGGAGAGCACTAGTCTAGGTTTAATGCCGCTCATAATAAGACCATTTGCTCATTCAACTTGACCGTTTGTTTGGGGGTGATAGACGGAGGCATAGTGAGCTTAATGCCCATGTTGCCGCACCAAATTTTCACCTCGTCGGCTGTGAAGTTGGAGCCATTATCGGTGATGATGCTATGGGGGACACCATTACGGTGTACAACCCCTGATATGAAGTCTATCACTGGTCCGGATTCGGTCGTTTTAACAGGTTTGGCCTCTATCCACTTGGTGAATTTATCTACCATGACCAATAGGTATTTTTTCTTATGGCTTCCTCCTTTAAGGGGTCCGACCATATCGAGCCCCCAGACCGCAAAGGGCCAAGTTATGGGGATTGTTTGGAGGGCGGTAGGTGGCATATGGCTTTGGTTTGTGAAAAGCTGGCAACCGACGCAATGTTGGACGAGGTCCTGTGCGTCTGCTCGGGCTGTCGGCCAGTAGAAACCCGTACGGAAGGCCTTGCTTACAAGGGCCCGAGCTGCGACATGGTGTCCGCTGAGTCCAGTGTGAATTTCGGCCAAGAGCTGCCGCCCTTCCTCTTCGGAGATGCATCTTTGGAGTACTCTGGTAGCGCTTTTCTTATAAAGCTCTCCCTCGTGAACCTTGTAGGCTTTAGAGCGCCGCATGATGCAACGTGCCTCATTTTGGTCCTCGGGGAGTTCCTGCCTATTTAGGTAGGCTAAGTAGGGTTCTGTCCATGGGGCGATGACAGCCATGATCGCGTGGGACGAAGGTGTTATTTTAGTGGCGGAGCCTCCGATTATGTCAGTGTGTTCGGGATCTGGGGTTGTGGTCGGATCCGGACTAGTATTGCCGGTCTCCCCTTGCCACACCACGGACGGCTTGAACAGCCTTTCCAAGAAAATATTAGGTGGGATACGGTCGTGCTTAGCGCGAATCCGGGCGAGGATATCTGCCGCTAGATTGTTTTCTCGGACCACATGATGGAATTCGAGCCCCTCGAACCGAGCTGACATTTTGAGGACGGCATTGCGGTAAGCCACCATTTTCGGGTCCTTTCCGTCAAAGTCTCCATTTATTTGAGATATTGCGAGGTTTGAATCCCCATGCACCTCTAGGCGTTGGATGCCCATAGAGACCGCCATCCGAAGACCATGCAACAGAGCTTTGTATTCGGCTGCACTGTTGGAGTCTATGTATAGTATTTGGAGTATGTATTGGACTGTATCTCCGGTGGGGGATGTCAGGATAACACCCGCTCCCAGACCAGCCAGCATCTTAGAGCCGTCAAAATGCATGATCCAATTGGAGTATGCGTCGTACTCTTTAGGGAGTTCGGCTTCTGTCCATTCGACGACAAAGTCAGCCAGTACTTACGACTTGATGGCTCGCCGTGGTTTATATATGATGTCGAACGGGAGGAGCTCGATGGCCCACTTAGCAATCCGGCCCGTGGCATCGCGGTTATTTATTATATTGTTGAGTGGTACTTCAGAGGCCACCGTGGTTGAACACTCTTGAAAGTAGTGTCGTAGTTTCCGGGATGCCATGAAGACCGCATATGCTATCTTTTGATAATGTGGGTACCGTGACTTGCATGGTGTGAGGACAGTGGATACATAGTATACCGGCTTTTGAAGCGGGAACTCATGCCCGTCCTCCTCTCGTTCGACGACGAGCACTGCGCTTACAACTTGGTGTGTTGCAGCTATATATAACAGCATGGGTTTGCCGATGTTTGGTGCGGCCAGGATTGCATTGCTGGCCAAGAGGGCCTTTATTTCTTCCAGTCCGGCAATAGCCGCATCTGTCCACTCGAAGTGTTCGGTGCGTAGAAGAAGGCGATAGAGAGGTAGTGCCTTTTCTCCCAGTCGGGAGATAAAGCGGCATAGGGCAGCCATGCATCCAGTTAATTTCAGGATTTTCTTGAGGTCTGTTGCGGTAGCCAACTGTGACAAAGCTCGGATTTTAGACGGATTTGCTTCAATTCCTCTATTGGAAACGATGAAGCCCAGGAGCTTTCCGGTAGGAACGCCGAAAACGCATTTTTCCGGATTGAGCTTGATGTCATATGTTCGGAGATTGTCGAACGTAAGCCTCAGGTCGTCTATTAAAGATTCGACGTGTCTGGTTTTGATGACCACGTCATCTACATATGCCTCAACTGTTTTGTCGATTTGTTTTTCCACGCATGTCTGAATCATGCGTTGATAGGTTGCACCGGCATTTTTGAGGCCGAGAGGCATGGTGTTAAAACAGAAGGGGCCGTATGGAGTGATGAATGTCGTTGCGGCTTGATCGGACTCCGCCATCTTGATTTGGGGGTATCCGGAGTACACGTCGAGGAAGCACAATGAGTCGTGTCCTGCAGTATCGTCGATGATTTGATCGATGCGGGGGAGAGGGAAGGGATCCTTGGGGCAAGCGTTATTGAGGTCCTTGAAATCGACACATAGGCGCCAGGATTTGTTTTTCTTTGGTACAATCACCAGGTTTGCTAGCCAGTCCGGGTGTTTTATTTCTCTGATGAATCCGGCTTCGAGTAACTTGGCTAGCTCCTCTCCCATGGCTTGTCGTTTAGGTTCTGAAAAGTGTCGAAGAGTCTGCTTGACCGGCTTGTATCCCTTTAGTATGTTTAGGCCATGCTCGGCCAGCCTGCGTGGGATACCTGGCATATCTGAAGGGTGCCAGGCGAAGATGTCCCAATTCTCGCTCAAGAACTCTCGCAGTGCGGTGTCTATTGTGGGGTTCAGTTGCGCTCCGATGGATGCTGTTTTTGTAGAGTCCGTTGGGTGGACTTGGAATTTGACTATTTCGTCCGCTGTTTTGAAAGAGAGATGGACTTGGATCGCTTGTCGAGTATCACGTCGTCCCTGTCCACTGTAGAGTGCAGCGCAGTTAGCTCTTCGGCTGCGAGGGCTTCAGATAATGCCTCAAGGGCCAGGGTGGCGCTTTTATTTTCGGCATGGAGTGCTACGTCCGGATCACTGGCTAGAGTGATGATTCCATTGGGTCCGGGTATCTTGAGCTTCATGTACCCGTAATGGGGGATAGCTTGGAAGCTCGTGAATGCATGATAACCCACAAGTGTAGGGGATCTCAACAACTTTCGAGGGTAGAGTATTCAACCCAAATTTATTGATTCGACACAAGGGGAGCCAAAGAATATTCTTAAGTATTAGCAGTTGTGTTGTCAATTCAACCACACCTGGATAACTTAGTATCTGCAGTGAAGTATTTAGTAGCAAAGTAATATGATACAATGGCAACAGTAGCAAAAGTAAAGATAATAGTTTTGTAGTAGTTGTAACAGTAGCAACGGAAAAGTAAATAAGCGGAGCACAATATGTGAAAAGCTCGTAGGCATTGGATCAGTGATGGATAATTATGTCGGATGCGATTCCTCATGTAATAGCTATAACATAGGGTGACACAGAACTAGCTCCAATTCATCAATGTAATGTAGACATGTATTCCGAATATAGTCATACGTGCTTATGGAAAAGAACTTGCATGACATCTTTTGTCCTGCCCTCCCGTGGCAGCGGGGTCCTAGTGGAAACTAAGGGATATTAAGGCCTCCTTTTAATAGAGAACCGGAACAAAGCATTAGCACATAGTGAATACATGAACTCCTCAAACTATGGTCATCACCGAGAAGTATCCCGATTATTGTCACTTCGGGGTTGTTGGATCATAACACATAATAGGTGACTATAGACTTGCAAGATAGGATCAAGAACTCACATATATTCATGAAAACATAATAGGTTCAGATCTGAAATCATGGCACTCGGGCCCTAGTGACAAGCATTAAGCATAGCAAAGTCATAGCAACATCAATCTCAGAACATAGTGGATACTAGGGTTCAAACCCTAACAAAACTAACTTGATTACATGGTAAATCTCATCCAACCCATCACCGTCCAGCAAGCCTACGATGGAATTACTCACGCACGGCGGTGAGCATCATGAAATTGGTGATGGAGGATGGTTGATGATGACAACGGCAACGAATCCCCCTCTCCGGAGCCCCGAACGGACTCCAGATCAGCCCTCCCGAGAGAGATTAGGGCTTGGCGGCGGCTTCGTATCGTAAAACGCGATGAAACTTTCTCTCTGATTTTTTTCTCCGCGAAACGGAATATATGGAGTTGGAGTTGAGGTTGGTGGAGCCTCCGGGGGCCCACGAGACAGGGGGCGTGCCCAGGGGGGTGGGTGCGCCCCCCCACCCTCGTGGACAAGGTGTGGGCCCCCTAGTCTTGATTCTTTCGCCAATATTTTTTATATTTTCCAAAACTTATCTCCGTGGATTGTCAGGTCATTCTGAGAACTTTTGTTTTCTGCACATAAAACAACATCATGGCAGTTCTGCTGAAAACAACGTCAGTCCGGGTTAGTTTCATTCAAATCATGCAAGTTAGAGTCCAAAACAAGGGCAAAAGTGTTTGGAAAAGTAGATATGTTGGAGACATATCAACTCCCCCAAGCTTAAAGCTTTGCTTGTCCTCAAGCAATTCAGTTGATAAACTGAAAGTGATAAAGAAAAACTTTTACAAACTCTGTTTGCTCTTGTTGTAAATATGTAAAGCCAGCATTCAAGTTTCAGCAAATATCATGAACTAACCATACTCACAATAACACTTAGGTCTCACAATTACTCATATCAATGGCATAATCAGCTGCGAGCCATAACAATAAAACTCGGATGACAACAACTTCTCAAAACAATCATAATATGATATAACAAAATGGTATCTCGCTAGCCCTTTCTGAGACCGCAAAACATAAATGCAGAGCACCTTTAAAGATCAAGGACTGACTAAACATTGTAATTCATGGTAAAAGAGATCCAGTCAAGTCATACCCAATATAAACCAATAGTAATGAGTACAGATGACACTGTGCTCTCCAGCGGGTGCTTTTAATAAGAAGGATGATGACTCAACATAAAAGTAAATAGATAGGCCCTTCACAGAGGGAAGCAGGGATTTGTAGAGGTGCCAGAGCTCGATTTTAAAATAGAGATTGAATAACATTTTGAGTGGCATACTTTCACTGTCAACGCAACAACTATGAGATGGCTATATCTTCCATACTACATGCATTATAGGCAGTTCCCAAACAAAATAGTAAAAGTTTATACTCCCCCACCACCAACAAGCATCAATCCATGGCTTGCTCGAAATAACGAGTGCCTCCAACTAACAACAGCCCTGGGGAGTTTTGTTTAATTATTTTGATTTGCTTTGATCTTTTCGGATCATGGCACTGGGCATCCCGGTTACCGGCCCTTTCTCATGAATGAGGAGCGGAGTCCACTCCTCTTGAGAATAACACACCTAGCATGGAAGATACAGGCAGCCCTAGTTGAAACATGAGCTGCTCGAGCATACAAAACAGAATTTCATTTGAAGGTTTGGAGTTTGGCACATACAAATTTACTTGGAACAGCAGGAAGATACCGCATATAGGAAGGTATGGTGGACTCATATGGAACAACTTTATGGTTTAAGGAGTTTGGATACACAAGCAGTATTACCGCTTAGTACAGGTGAAGGCTAGCAAAAGACTGGGAAGCGACCAACTGAGAGAGCGACAACAGTCATGAACATGCATTAAAATTAATTCACACCGAGTACAAGCATGAGTAGGATATAATCTAACATGAACATAAATATCATGAAGGCTAACTTGATTTGTTTCAACTACATGCATGAACATGTGCCAAGTCGAGTCACTCAATTCATTCAAAGGAGGATACCATCCCATCATACCACATCACAATCATTTTAATAGCATGTTGGCATGCAAGGTAAACCATTATAACTCATAGCGAATGAAGCATGGCACAAGCAACTATAATCTCTAAATGTCATTGCAAATACGTTTACTTCATAATAAGCTGAATCAGGAACGATGAACTCATCATATTTACAAAAACAAGAGAGGTCGAGTTCATACCAGCTTCTCTTATCTCAATCAGTCCATCATATATCGTCATTATTGCCTTTCACTTGCACGACCGAACGATGTGTATAATAATAATAGTGCACGTGCATTGGACTAAGCTGGAATCTGCAAGCATTCAACTCAAGAGAGAAGACAAGGTAATATGGGCTCTAAGTTAAATCAACAATCATGCATATGAGAGCCACTAAACATTTTCAATATGGTCTTCTACTCTCGACCCCCAAAGGAAAGAAAAGAAAAGAAACCTATTTACACGGGAAAGCTCCCAACAAGTAAGAAGAAGAACGAGAAATCTTTTTGGTTTTCATTTTAATTACTACTACAAGCATGGAAATTAAACTAACTAATTTTTTTTTGGTTTTTTCTTAAGGTTTATCAAACACACAAGAAGAAGGATAGAAAAAGAAAATTAAACTAGCATGGATAATACAATGAAAGAGTATGAGCACCGACAACTAGAATAGTGTGTGGACATGAATGTAAAGTCGGTGAGAAATATGTACTCCCCCAAGCTTAGGCTTTTGGACTAAGTTGGTCTATGGCCAAGGGTAGCCTGGCTGATATCCGTAGTTGTAACTGGGGTCGTACTGAGATGCAGCAGCAAATGCCTCCTGAGTTGCGGCATGTTGGCGAGCCGCCTCTGCTCTCTACTTGTGTTCAGCTGCTTCCTCCCTGGCAACAACATATCTTCCTTTTGCCTGGTAATCAAAATGGAAAGGAGCAGGAAGAGTAACATGGACAGCGCTATGTTTGTCAAAGATTAGTCGATACTAGAGGAATTGTTCATTCCTCTTAGGAAAACGATGTTTGACCATAGCGTCATAATCTAAATAAGCAGGAGGCAACACCATATCCCCCTCTTGTGGGACTATACCAAGATAATTAGCCACACGGGTCGCATAAATTCCTCCAAATAAATCTCCAGCTCTACCATTGTTATGCAACCTACGTGCAACTATTGCCCCCAAGTTGTAATCTTTATTACCTAGCACGACACTCTTGAGGACACTAAGATCAGGGACACACATATGACATGCTTCATCTTTACCGTTAATGCATCTACCAATGAAGAGAGCAAAAAAATGTATAGTAGGAAAATGAATGCTCCCTATGGTAGCTTGTGCTATATCCCTAGATTCTCCCACAGTAATACTAGAAAGAAAGTCTCTAAATTCAGATTTGTGGGGATCATTAATATTACCCCACCGCGGAAGTTTGCAAGCAGTTGTAAAATCCTCTAAGTCCATGGTATAAGATGTATCATAGATATCAAACAGGACACTCGGAGAATTATGTGAACTTTTATACTTAAACCTTCGCACGAATGAATCAGTCAATTGATAGTACTGAGGATCGGACACTTATCTTGTAAGAAGTCCTCCAGATCAGCATTACGCACATATGCGTCAAATTCATCCTTAAAGCCTGCATTGACCATAAAATCATCTGATGGCCACTCACAAGCTCGCACTTCTGCGTCCCTCGGTAGTTCATCATCTTGCTCACGCATAGCAATCCTGGGTCTTTCTTTATTGAGGAACCACCTTGGTAGATTCTCCTAGACATATTTCTTTTTCTGAAAAATTTCTGAAATTTTAGTAACTTCAAAATAAAAGTGAATAAAACTAATCAAGATTGGTAGCAACTGCTCCTACAAGTGCCTAGAGCCTATATCATGCATTAGAATTACTTGGGACCTCATAAATTTGACTTGCAAGCTCAAGAACAGGGTCACCTATGCAGCAAAAATTTTCAATGAATAAAGCACTAGAACAAAAACTAATTGGACCAATGGAGGAGTCACATACCAAGCAACAATCTCCCAAAGCAGTTTTGTGAATGGAGCTTTGAGCAAGGAGATCAAAATCGCAGCAAAATGAGCTAGAAATCGTGCTTGAGCTGGATGGGGATATTTTTGGGAAGAAGATGGAGTGTGTGGGTGCTGGCATAAGTGGAGGGGGGCCACCATGGGCCCACGAGATAGGGGGGCGCGCCTAGGGGGTGTGGGCGCGCCCTCCACCCTCATGGCCAGGTGCTTGGCCCCCTGCAGTGTTTTCAGTGCCTAAAATCCTCAAATATTCCATAAAAAATCATACTAAATTTGCAGGGCATTTGAAGCACTTTCATTTTCGGGATATTTTTTTGCTGCACGGAAAATTCAGAAAACAAACAAATAATACTAATTTTGCTTTATTTATTCTAAATAACAGAAAGTAAAAAAGAGGGTACAGAAGGTTGTGCCTTCTAGTTTCATCCATCTCATGATCATCAAAATTAATCCACTAACAAGGTTGATCAAGTCTTGTTAACAAACTCATTTTGAATAACATGGAACCGGAGAAATTTAGAATAACACTAGGTTACCTCAACGGGGATATGAACATCCCCAACAATAAGAATATCATACTTTTTCTTGACAGTAGGGAGAGGAAATTCAAAACCTCCAATAATGATAGTTGGAATTTTTCCAATAGAATTGATGCTGTGAACTTGAGATTGTTTCCTCAGAAAGTGTACCCTAAGCTCATTACCATTAACATGAAAAGTGACATTGCCTTTGTTGCAATCAATAACAGCCCTTGCAATATTCAAAAAGGGTCTACCAAGGATAATCAACATACTATCATCCTCGGGAATATCAAGAATAACAAAGTCTGTTAAGATAGTGTCATTTGCAACCACAACAGGCACATCCTCACAAACACCGACAGGTATGGCAGTTGATTTATCAACCATTTGCAAAGATATTTCAATAGGTGTCAACTTATTCAATTCAAGTGTACGATATAAAGAGAGGGGCATAACACTAACACCGGCTGCAAGATCACATAAAGCAGTTCTAACATAATTTCTTTTAATGGAGCATGGTATAGTTGGTACTCCCGGATCTCCAAGTTTCTTTGGTATTCCACCCTTAAAAGTATAATTAGCAAGCATGGTGGAAATTTCAGCTTCCGGTATCTTTCTTTTATTTGTGATGATATCCTTCATATACTTAGCATAAGGATTTACTTTAAGCATATCAGTTAAGCGCATACGTAAGAAGATAGGTCTAATTATTTCAGCAAAGCGCTCAAAATCCTCATCATCCTTTGTCTTGGATTGTTTAGGAGGAAAGGGCATGGGTTTCTGAACCCATGGTTCTCTTTCTCTACCGTGCTTCCTAGCAACAAAATCTCTCTTATCATAACGTTGATTCTTTGATTGTGGGTTATCAAGATCAACAGCAGGTTCAATATCTACATCATTGTTTTTGCTAGGTTGAGCATCAACATGAACATTATCATTAACATTATCACTAGGTTCATGTTCATCACCTGATTGTGTTTCAGCATCATAAATAGAAATATCATTGGGATTCTCAGGTGTGTCTATAAAAGGTTCACTAGAAGCTTGCAAAGTCCTATCGTCTTTCTTTTTCTTCTTTTTAGAAGAACTAGCTGCCTCTAAATTATTTCTCTGAGAATCTTGCTCGATTCTCTTAGGGTGGCCTTTAGGATACAAAGGTTCCTGAGTCATTCTACAAGTTCTAGTAGCCACTCTAACAGCAAAGTCATTTTTATTATTTAATTCATCAAGAAAATCATTTTGAGCTTTAAGTACTTGCTTAGCTTGAGTGGCAACTATAAAAGCATATTTGGTAATGAGTCTAAGTTCACCTTTAACTCTAGCCATATAATCACTCAAGCATCCTATTACGAAAGCATTATTATTTAATTCTCTACTAACATAATCATTAAAATTTTCTTGGCTGGCCATAAAGTCATCAAATTCATCTAAGCATGGGCTATGGAATTTGGTAGAAGGAATTTCAACTTTATCATATCTATAGAGAGAATTTACCTTTACTACCTATGTCGGGTTATCAAGACAATTTGGTTCTTCAATAGGCGATATATTAAGACCACGTATTTCTTCAATAGGTGGTAAATTCTTAACATCTTCAGCTTTAATACCTTTTTCTTTCATTGATTTCTTTGCCTCTTGCAAATCTTCAGGACTAAGAAATAGAGAACCTCTCTTCTTAGGAGTGGGTTTAGGAATAGGCGAGTTGGCTTAGTTGGCTCAGGAATTGCCTCGGGAATTGGCTCGGGAAGAGTCCAATTATTTTAATTAGTCAACATATTATTCAATAACAATTCAGCTTGGTCGACTGTTCTTTCCCCGAAAACACAACCAGCACAACTATCCAAGTAGTCCTTGGAAGCATCGGTTAGTCCATTATAAAAGGTATCAAGTATTTCATTTTTCTTAAGAGGGTGATCAGGCAAAGCATTAAGTAACCGGAGAAGCCTCCCCCAAGCTTGTGGGAGACTCTCTTCTTTGATTAGCACAAAATTATGTATTTCCCGCAAGGCATCTTGTTTCTTATGAGAAGGGAAATATTTAGCAGAGAAGTAATAAATCATATCCTGGGGACTATGCACACAACCAGGATCAAGAGAATTAAACCAAGTCTTAGCATCACCCTTTAATGAGAACGGAAATATCTTAAGGATATAATAATAGCGAGAATTCTCATCATTAGTAAACAGGGTTGCTATATCATTTAACTTGGTAAGATGTGCCACAGCAATTTCAGATTCAAGGCCATAGAAAGGATTAGATTCAACCAAAGTAATAATCTTAGGATCAACAGAGAATTCATAATCCTTATCAGTAACATAGATAGGTGAAGTAGCAAAAGAAGGGTCAGGTTTCATTCTAGCATTAAGAGATTGCTGCTTCCATTTAGCTAATAACTTCTTAAGATCATATCTATCTTTGCAAGCAAAGATAGCTCTAGCAGCTTCCTCATCCATAACATAACCCGCAGGAACAACAGGTAATTCATAATCAGGGGGAGAACTTTCATCATCACTATCATCAATAATAGCATCTTCAATAATTTCATTCTCTCTAACCCTAGCAAGTTGTTCATCAAGAAATTCACCTAATGGAAAAGTAGTATCACACACAGAAGTAGTTTCATCATAAATATCATGCATAGCAGAAGTGGCATCATCAATAACATGCGACATATTAGAATTCATAGCAGTAGCAGGTTTAGGTGTCGCAAGCTTACTCAAAACAGAAGGGGAATCTAGTGCAGAGCTAGATGGCAGTTCCTTACCTCCCCTCATAGTTGAGGGAAAAATCTTGGTTCTTTCGTCTTTCAAGTTCCTCATAGTGATCAATAGATATAAATCCCAAGTGACTCAAAGAATAGAGCTATGCTCCCCGGCAACGGCACTAAAAATTAGTCTTGATAACCCACAAGTGTAGGGGATCGCAACAGCTTTCGAGGGTAGAGTATTCAACCCAAATTTATTGATTCGACACAAGGGGATCCAAAGAATATTCTTAAGTATTAGCAGTTGAGTTGTAAATTCAACCACACCTGGATAACTTAGTATCTACAGCAAAGTATTTAGTAGCAAAGTAGTAAGATAGTAATGGTAATAGTAGCAAAAGTAAAGATAATAGTTTTGTAGTAGTTGTAACAGTAGCAATGGAAAAGTAAATAAGCGGAGCACAATATGTGAAAAGCTCGTAGGCATTGGATCAGTGATAGATAATTATGTCGGATGAGATTCCTCATGTAATAGCTATAACATAGGGTGACACAAAACTAGCTCCAATTCATCAATGTAATGTAGGCATGTAGTCCGAATATAGTCATACATGCTTATGGAAAGGAACTTGCATGGCATCTTTTGTCCTACCCTCCCGTGGCAGGGGGGTCCTAGTGGAAACTAAGGGATATTAAGGCCTCCTTTTAATAGAGAACCGGAACAAAGCATTAGCACATAGTGAATACATGAACTCCTCAAACTATGGTCATCACCGAGAAGTATCCCGATTATTGTCACTTCGGGGTTGTCGGATCATAATGCATAATAGGTGCCTATAGACTTGCAAGATAGGATCAAGAACTAACATATATTCATGAAAACATAATAGGTTCATATCGGAAATCATGGCACTCGGGCCCTAGTGACAAGCATTAAGCATAGCAAAGTCATAGCAACATCAATCTCAGAACGTAGTGGATACTAGGGATCAAACCCTAACAAAACTAACTTGATTACATGGTAAATCTCATCCAACGCATCACCATCCAGCAAGCCTACGATGGAATTACTCACGCACGACAGTGAGCATCATGAAATTGGTGATGCAGGATGGTTGATGACGACAACGATGACGAATCCCCCTCTCCGGAGCCTCGAACGGACTCCAGATCAGCCCTCCCGAGAGAGATTAGGGCTTGGCAGCGGCTCTGTATCGTAAAACGTGATGAAACTTTCTCTCTGATTTTTTCTCCACGAAACAGAATATATGGAGTTAAAGTTGAGGCCGGTGGATCCTCAGGGGCCCACGAGATAGGTGGTGCGCCCAGGGGGGTGGGCGCGCCCCCCACCCTCGTGGACAGGGTGTGGCCTCCCTGGTCTTGATTCCTTCGCCGGTATTTTTTATATTTTCCAAAACTTATCTCCGTGGATTTTCTGGTCATTCCGAGAACTTTTGTTTTCTGCACATAAAACAACATCATGGCAGTTCTGCTGAAAACAACGTTAGTCCGGGTTAGTTTCATTCAAATCATGCAAGTTAGAGTCCAAAACAAGGGCAAAAGTGTTTGGAAAAGTAGATACGTTGGAGACATATCAATGCATCCCGCCCTAAAAGGGTGTGGTATCCGCTACTGAACGGGGCCACTTGGAATGTGATTTCTTCTGACCTGTAATTCTCTAGTGTGCCGAATACCACATCTAGTGTGATTTTTCCCGCACATCATGCCTCCCGACTAGGGATAATTCCTCTGAAGGTCGTGCTGCTTTGCTCAATGCGGCTCTTGTCTTTTGTCATTTGGTTGAGAGTTTCCTCATAGATGAGGTTTAATCCGATGCCGCCGTCCATGAGCACTTTAGTAAGCCGGAAGCCGTCCACAATTGGACTAAGGACCAAAGCGGCTGGCGCTCGGACTGTTCGGAATTGAGGTTCGTCACTGACATTCAAGGTTATGGCCATGTCATTCCATGGATTTACTGCTGCAAGGTGGCAGACTTTGGCGAGGCTGCGGAATGCTCGCTTGCGCCTGTTATTTGAGGTGAAAGTCTCGAAGACTGTCAATACTGTATTGTTATTTTCTGTGGGATGATGCTCTGCAGTATTGTCGATGAGGAGATTGTTGCCGCTCTTGGCCACCTGCTGGAGTATCCAACATGCTCTAAGGCTGTGTGTTGGTATGGTATCTGGTGTGGTGTGAATTTTGCATGGCCCATTGAGCCATCCCTCCAGTACGGTTCCACGCCCTATAGTGGGCTTTGGTTTCTTCGTAATTGGATCGGGTGACTTGAGAGAGTGCACCCTTTTAGTTCCGACAATGGGTTTAGTGAGAGCCGGAGGATCCCAGAATTTTGCTTGGGTTTTCCAGGCGCTTTCCATTGCACAGTACTTCTGTACTATGGCCGCCAAGTCAGCGAAGTGTGTTATGTTACGGCGACTTATGGCATTGAGGATTCCCTTGTCCATGCAATTTTTGCAAAAGAATAAGATTGTGTCTTCCTTCCGACAGTCCTTGACCTTGCTCATTACAAGGAGGAATCTGGCCAAAAAGTGATGTACTGTCTCTTGGGATTGTTATATAATGTGGGAAAGATTGCTTGTATCTGGGTGGGTGGGTGGATTTAAGTCCGAACCCTAACCCGATCTGAGACCCAGGGGCAGAGGAGCTTCCGAACTTGGCGGTTCGGGTTCCGGGATGTTGCCCAATTTTTTTGGCCTGCTGTCCAATTTTAGGTTCCGAGCTTGGGCCATGTCCTCCTATAGATGGGTATCCGGCTTGAAGAGCTCGGGAATCCGGACATAGTTCGTCCTCAAAATAGAGGAAGAATCGTTGCATTGCTCCTCCACCACCGCTATCTGATGGGTGACCCGCGGAGACTTACTCTCCCTTTGATCGGGTTTAAGCCCAATCCGATCATAGTTCGTAGCGACTCCCAAGGTGGCGATGCAATCCAAGAGCTCGTTTAAGGACAAGAGCTCTATTGGATCCATCTGCTCGGTGTATTCTGAGCTGACGTGGAGGCTACTTTTGATGACCCGAGAAGTCATCGTCGGCGCGGCGGTCGAACGAGCGGTCATGAAGAAGCCGCCTAGTCGAAGGGTTTGGCCTATAGCCAGGTCTCCCCCAGAGGTGATGTTGTCCTTGATAACAAGGCGAGCCATCAATACTTACTGTGACGACACAGTGGAACTATCAATGAAAGCACCAATGTCGGTGTCAAAATCGGCGGATCTCGGGTAGGGGGTCCCGAACTATGCGTCTAAGGCTAATGATAACAGGAGGAGGGGAACACAATGTTTACCTAGGTTCAGGCCCTCTCGATGGAGGTAATACCCTACTTCCTGCTTGATTGATCTTGATGATATGAGTATTACAAGAGTTGATCTACCACGAGATCGTAGAAGCTAAACCCTAGAAGCTAGCCTATGATTATGATTGTTGTTCTCCTACGGACTAAACCCTCCAGTTTATATAGACGCTGGAGGGGGCTAGGGTTGCACAGAGGAGGTTACAGAGAAGGAAATCTACATGTCTGAATTGCCAAGCTTGCCTTCCACACAAAGGAGAGTCCCATCTGGACACGGGATGAAGTCTTCAATTTTGTATCTTCATAGTCCAACAGTCCGGCATAAGCATATAGTCCGGCTATCCGAGGACCTCCTAATCCAGGACTCCCTCACCTACCTCTGAAGAAACTGACAAGCTGCTCTAAAGAAAATGCCATGCAAATCTGAAGAAACTGCCAGCGAAAACGTTCGCAAATGCCTTATCTCCCAGCTAAAGTTCATCAACTAATGCGATTGTACATGTACACCATCCGACCTACTCGATCCTACACGTACACTATCCGACCTACTCGATCCTACATAGATAAATAGCGGATCATGCACGTACTACCTCCTTTCCGGTTTACAGGGCTCAATTCAAGAAACGACCTACTCGATCCTACACAAATAAATAGCGGATCACACACGTACTAGTACCTCCTTTCTGGTTTGCAGGGCTTAATTCAAAAATCTCACCAACCAAAGTACTCCCTCCGTCCGGGTTTATTAGTCCCGTGAGCCAAAGCAGCAAGACCAAGGCACGGCAATAATTAACTACATGCAGAAGTTTAAGCCTAATTAATTCCAGCAATTTAAGTGGCTGCATGCGTGCCCTCGGCTGCGACTCATTGCATGTTGCTCCGCGTACTCACTGCGGGAGATTCTGAGTGCCTGCGTGCAGCCGGCCGTAATTAAGGGAGCTAACTGATGCGAAAAAAGATGCGCTTTAATTGTTGCGGGCCTTTTAAATCCGTGGAATCATTATTGACAAGGAGGGAGATGATTCGAGTGCACTCGTTTGACCGTCATGCAGGCGTGCGACCCATCACGGACAGGACCGGACGACATAGTCATAATTTAAGTTTCTCTAATTTCCACGGCAAGCTGGCGTGCTAAGCCATGCCTGCTTATGCATTGAATTCCGATGACCGTCGCGCTACCTTCTGCCTATAAGTATTGTTTCCCGGCCTTCTCCGATGGCACCGTGACCCAACTCGCCCTATAATCATAAGCCCCCACCGGCCCGACGTCGCTCGCCACTTATCCTCGCTCTCGCCACATCCGCCATGCCCCCGCCCGTCCGCGATAGGCGAGGCTAGAGGCGGTCACCTCCGGAACTAGTGTTCGGTTAGGAAGACGGAGGGAGGAGCCATTCTATAGGTCTTTAGATGGCAATGCGGAGATCGAGGACTTGTTGGAGCGCGACCGGCTAGTGGAGGAGCAGGAGTTGTTGGAGCGCGACCGCTTGGCGGAGGAGCAGTGTATCGCCGATTTGCGCCGCCAGCGGGACATGGAGCAGCAGCGCACGGACGCTCTGAGTCGTGAGCAGAGCGCCCACAACTGGGCCGACTACATGGAGGTCGGCACCCAGCAAATAGCCCTGGAGGCTGTCGGGCACGCACGCGTTCGCAGTGCTGATTTTTACTACCAGCTCATCAAGTGGGTTTCCCGCTTAGAAGCCGAAGCTTCTGTGGACCATGCTGGCATGGAAAGGGCTAACGCGCGCGAGCAATGTGCCCTATCGCACCTTTGGCAAGTCCGAGGCGAGGCGGAGGACGCCGGTGCCGGCGTTTAGCGTGTACCGCAGATGGCGGCCGACATCGTCTAGTTAGCTAAGAGTAAGTTAGTACTTGTATGCTACTAGAGTATTAGTGGGAGTAGATAGTTAACTTGGCTATGATGGTTGTCAACGTGGAAGTTCTGTACTCTATATGTGGATCAGACCTGTTACTTTGCTCGGAATGTTGAACTTTCCGTTTGAACATATGGAATGGGTTGTTATTTTTTAAATGGGTTGTATTTGTCCTCCACGGGTTTAGAGGCTGACTTGTGGGCCTACCAAGTTTACGCGTACACAATCAGGAGATGATTGTACATGGAGAGGATGACAGCAGGGACCCACGGTCATGGCAGTACACAAGCAAGTGCCTCCTAATTTCAAGCCAATAAAAAAATGGCTCCTCCTAATGGATTTCTGACATCTGGGTCCCATGCCATTGTCAACGTAGTCGATAAACAAGAGAATTGCACAACGAGCGGCTGACACCAGGGACCCAATAGCTCGCCCGGTGATTTTTGTTTTGGGTTAATTTGATAAATGCCACTCCAAATCTGGTGTTTCCGAGAAATGCCACTGCAATTTCCAGACTTTGAAAAATGCCATTTCATGCCATTTCCAGTGGCATTTTTCGAAGTCTGGAGTGGCGTTTTTCAAAGTTTGCAAATTGTAGTGGCATTTTTCAAAGTTTGCAAAAATTGCAGTGGCATTTTTCAAAGTTGGAAATTGCAGTGGCATTTTTATGAATCACCATAATTGGAGTGGCATTTATCTAATTTGTTTTTGAGACGGAAGCAGGGTGTCAACTGGGCTGTGCGGGCACTCTGGCCTGTCTAGACAGGCTTCACTTTTATGTTTACCATAGACCAGCCCAGTAGTTTTTTTTCTTTCTGAAAATGGCTAGCCCTGTTTTTTTGGGATTTGCCAAGTAAGTCGCTTTGTCATTCCTGTTGAGCTGTAAATCTTTCAAGACGAGGAGAGCTTCATTCGCCTAGCCAAGAAAATGGCCAATCAGTAATGAGAAATGGGATGTACATTTTTAAAATACATCAAACCGGCAATTAGTTTCAAATTTATTTTTTTCCTTTCGAGATTTTAAATTGCATTGATTTTTATGCATGGACAATTTGATGGATTTTATATTGATATACATTTATTTTGAAAATCAGTTTGAATGTGACTCGAAATTTCGGGATTAAAAACTGTTCGGACCGCACCAAAATATGCAAAATTTCGTATAATTTTTTAACCGTGGCCACAATATGGGCTATAATGCTAACAAAAAGAATATGGGCTCCAAAAAAATCCTTAAGAATTGGCAAATGGGCTGTAAATTATTAGAAATAATGGCAGATGGGTTGTATGCTGTTTTCCACAGATTTAAGGCTTTCCTAAAAAAAGGTTGACGCATAAGCAGTGACTGTTGGATGTCCATCCAACGGCCGTTGTGCTTCTTCAATCTCTACTCTTCCTGCTCTAGCCGCTCAAACAAGCGCCAGCGAGACTGCCTGCTCCCTCCTCCCCGTGACCGGCTGTGCTGCCGCGCAGGCCTCACCGCCCCACCGTACTCCCATCGCCCTGGTGCTTTCGGCGCGGCCTGGTCAACGTGGTCAACGACCGACATGCATCTAAAGTGGATTGTATGTGGAGAGGCTAACAGCTGGGTCCACGGCCGCACACAAGGAAATGCCTCCTTATTACGCGCAAAATAATGATTCCTCCACCTGACATCTGGGACCCACTGAAAGGGCCTCTGTATTTCACAAAAAAAATGTTACCGCCGCTGACAGCTCGGACCCACCAGCTATATCTTCGCACGCAAGGAAGTGCCTCCTTATTACGCACAAAAAGATGAATACTCCCCCTACTAGCTGGGACCCGGTATAGTGGGAGGCTGACTTGTGGGCCTATTAAGTTGACGGGGACGGAGGGCTTTGTCAACGTAGTCAATATGCACGATTCTAGCTCCAGTGACTGTACCATGTCCATCCAACGGCCGTAGTGCTTCTTCAACCTCTGGTCTTCTTGCTCCAGCCGCCCAAACCAGCGCAGGGCGTGCCTCGTGCTCCTGCCTCCCGTAGCCGGCTGCGATGTCGCGGAGGCCTCACCGCCCCTACTACTCCCACCGCTGGCCAGGACATCCCTCTACTCACCCACACACCCTGTTATTTTGCAGCGATGGCAGCCTCACACCGCAGCGAACCAGTGAACCCTCATACTCCTCTACACGTGGGCACCACTGCCGCGCCTTCCTCGGCTCCGTGTTGTCCCCTTCCTAGGCCTCGGCATCGTCCACCACCCTGGTTCTCTCGGCGCGGTGTGGTCAATGTGGTCAAGGAACGGCTTCCATCGGACGTGGACTGTACGTGGAGGGGTTGACAGCTGGGTCCATGGCCGCAGCAAGGAAGTGCCTCCTTATTACGCGAAAAATACTAATTCCTCCATTGGACAGCACGGACCAAACGAAAGGGCAACCGTATTTCACAAAAAAAGTTTCCCACCTGACTGCTAGGACCTACCAGCTACATCTTCGCACGCAAGGAAGTGCGTCGGGGCAAAAAAACGATTCGCCCCCCTGACTGCTGGGACCCACCAACTACATCTTCGCATGCAAGGAAGTGCCTGACAGTCGGGACCCACCTGGTCGAAGCGTACGTAGCGTTGGCATTCTGGTCGAGAACGTCTACGTACATACTGGTCGATGTAGAGGCGCGCACGTGTCGTAGTAGAGGCGTGCACGTAGCATGTACATGTATGTACAGCAGCAGTGTGCAAGCAAGAAAATACGACCACATACGTACATACGGGCTGGGTCTCGAACGCCTACTCGCACATACGTATGGCCAGGGCTCGTGTACATGGCTGGGTCGGAACGGAGAAACTGTGTCATCGTCGTGTTCATGGGGAGCCAACCGGCTGGGTCAGAACGGAATGCGTTGTCATGTTCATCGGGAGGGCTTGGACGGAATAGCCGATGGAAACGAGGCCTGGCGTACCGCAGAACAGAGGAAACGGCCTTCTGTTCGACCAGCCACGGTCGAAACGCGATCCTGTTCATCGGGAGGGTCTGGCATACCGCAAAACGGAGGAAATGGACTTGTGTTGGACCTCTTACGGTCAAAACCGGGTGCTGTTGATCGGGAGGGGTGTGGCGTACCGCAAAACGGAGGAAACAGACTTGTGTTGGAGCTCTACGGTCGAAACGGGGGTCCTGTTCATTGGGAGGGGTGTGGCGTACCACAAAACGAGACTCCACGAGATATTGTTCATCTCCACCGTCGACCCCCTCCAGCCTCCACGGGCTACTTTTCATCCACCGTCGACCTCCTCCAGCCTCCACCTGGGACTGTTCATCCATGGGCTCCTGTTCATCCAGCCCCCACCGCGCGCTACTCCACTGGCTACTGTTCAACCAGCCCTCTCCACGGGCTCCTGTTCAACCACCCCTCCATGGGCTACTGTTCATCCAGCCCTCCACCGTCTACTGTTTATCCAGCCCTCCACGGGGTCTTGTTTATGCAGCCCCAACCGGCTCGGTCGATCGGGGTCCTGTTCATCCAGGGCCAACACCACGGGGTCCTGTTCATCCACCCCCACCGGGAACTGTTCATCCAAACCCCCCAGCAACGCTCACCGTTCATCCAGAGGCAGCATCGATCGGCTTCAGTTAGCAGTAGTAGCGAAGGAATATCTCGATCGGGTTAAGTTAACAGCCATCGATCGATCGCTCGGGTTCAGTAATGCGTAGCCTGCAGTGCAATCGCTCGGGTTCAGTAGCCAAACGCCTCGCTCGGGTTCAGGTAGAGCCCAACGCCTCGCACCCACGAGCGTGCATGTACAAGAGAAACACACAAACCTCCGTGCATCGCTCGGCCCCGACCACCAACCGTAACCGGGAACACCCCGATATTTTCCTAGCCCTCGCTTCTACCACGGTTTTTTTTGTCATGGACGGCCCAAAGAATGTCATGTAGCAGCGTCTCCGGCCCGCCCAGGATGAAAAGCCCATTTTCTATCATGATTTTTTTTCATAGAAGTAGGAGCCCACCACATGATGATATCGAGTTTTGTCACAATTATCGTCATAGAAGTGTCATAAGTATGACAAAAAAAAATCTTTCGGCCCAAAATATCACAGATGTGTCTTTTTTTTGTAGTGCTCTCTGCTCTTTTGAGACTTAGGTGCTCCCATCCTTGACTTGAATGTTGCTTCGGTCAGGATGGTCGCAGTGGCCTTTGATGACAAGGAGTTAGCAGGGGGCTGGGCCCTTTATGTTTTGCCCGGCAGACGCAGTTCTCCGGCAAGCAAAAAGGTCTCGGCAAGATGACATGTCGGGGAAAACTCGTTTATTTATAGTAAAGAGGCACTCCACCTATGCATGGACATATACCTGCATGAGTTCCCGGTAAGGTTCATTTTTTCCATTAATGCATTGCTAATACAAGTACAAGCATTACAGAGCACAAAAATGGACTAGGGAGATTACATTATTTGAATTAAAATTTGGCAAATGCCGGCAGATTTAAGATTGATAAAAAGATAAGTGTCCCGTGATGCCCTTTCTCATTCCTCTCCTCTTAGGCACGGTCGTCAAAGGAGAGAAGGGAAAAAAGAGCGCCTGGGCAGGAGCCCAGCCTGCCACCCTCGGGCTCCAGGAGAGGTAGGCCGATGAGAGCGGGAAGATGACGGGGACCGCGTCGAGCAGGGAGAAGGGAGCCCGCGGACCACCGTCACCAGGACCAGCAGGACTCGGCAAGGCTAACGGAGCTGCAGCCCGAGAGGAAGCCTACCGGGGTCCTGCTGGAAGGCTGCTAGAGGAGGCCTATAAGCATCACCTCCACCACTGCATGCAACTCCCCGGAAAATCTCTTGCCGGGGAGAAGATGCAGATGCAGATGGCGGTGCTGCCCCCTGATGAAGATGGTGCGGGCGGCGATCAGCCAGAGTCAGAGTCGTCGCTCCTCCGCCCACTGCCATCGTCATCACCGTCATTGTCCTCCTCGTCGCTTTCGCTCGAGGAGGAGCTTTTGTCGTCGGTCGAGCTCTCCGCGCAGCACCCTAAGCGACCACCCAAATGCCCGAAGATTTTGACGGAGAGGAGGCCGCTCTCCATTAACTTGAATTGGAGAACGTGCCCCTCTGCAAATCCATGGGCACGAGCAAAGGTCTTCCAACTATACATCATGTGAGGGGAAGGGAAGTCGACATCACCCCGCATGCCTCCATTCCCACAACCCCTCATGTGCAACCTCAGAGCGTGCGGTTGTTCGAGCTCCATCTCCCGCGCAAAGGGAGTTGGGAGGCGAACATGACCACTCAAGGGCTTATATAGCCTGATGATGAACTCCCGAGGCTGGTCCCCGACGTGGCCTTCCATTGGGGGAGGAGCCGCCGGAGGGGGCGCGGCCACGGAGCTACCGCGACCTCCTCCTCCTCCTCCTCCTCGAGCACCACGGCAGCCACGACCTCGTCCTCTTCCCCCTTCCCCCGCGGAGGGTTCCCCCATCATAGGATCCGAGGAAGGAGGAACACGCTGTCGAGCAGAAGCCATCGCCGCTGCTGCCGGGGTACCACTGCTCCCTCGCCCTCTAACCATGGATAGAAGGGAAGAATTGTGGAGGAGAAGAAAAAGGAGTGTGTGCAAAGAAGCGCTGCTCCTGCCCCTTTTTATAGGGAAATGGGGCAGGGGCTGGCTCCACATACGGGACGCGGACACCCCTCTCCTCCAATGCGGCCTCTCTGCATCCTCTATGACTCTAAGGATCAAGGCCGACCCTCTCTCCAACCATCGGCGACGGTTTTCGTCCATGGCACTCCTCCTCGTGCCCTCCGCATCCACCACCTACCACGTCCAATGCATGCGGAACACATGGTAGGTATGTGTGAAACAGGAGGCGAGCGGAATGGCAGTTTTCGTCCCATGACCGTGGGGCGAGAAGAATCCATAGGCCACGATCAAAGTTTCTCCACGACATCATGCACGATGCGCGGGGAAACCGGAAACTGGCCCAGAATCAAGGCTAATGAAGGAGCGAAGAAGATCTCAGGAGACCAACCTCTTCACCGACCCTTGCCTATGCACTTATTAGGCCCTACCCCGACGATGCTCGGTAGCGCATTCGGGGCAGGCCCGGGGGCTTCTGTCGGTGCAACAAACCCTGGGCTTGTTGCTCAGACTGTGCACAGGCACAGGAACAAGATTGAAGCACCAGCCCAAGTTAGAGTATAAGAAGCCAAGGGATTCGAAGGACCAGCATACAAATCAGAGAGACCAAGAATGAGCCAAGGAAGCAGAATACCGCCAAGAGAGGGGCTTCCCTTGCCAGCAAGCGAGCCCGGCAAGGGGCGAGGCCACCACCAGAAGCAGACAACCAAGGCATCCCGGCAGGGCCTGCCAGGGCTCGCGGAGGAAGAACCGCCTCACCAACCACTCCACCATAACCCACGTCGTCGATCAGTGCGGTGTCAAGCCGCAAAGTGATTAAGTAGCAGTCATTCGCCACATGGCAGCTATTTCCTATAGGAGAAACCCACAGATGACACCCGTCCTGCGACGTGCCAAGAGAACAAGTGCGGAGCTGGCAAGATAGCCCGGCAAGCCTTGCCAGGCAACCAGCGATGTGATGTTAAGTGGTGCACTTAATGCGCCCTGTCAGCCTGTAGAGTTAGGTATGATAGCACTATTTGCTATCATATCAGTGCATAATGACTACTTTGCCACTGTGGTTACCCCTTGATCTATAAAAGGAGGCCCATGGCAACCGTAGAAAGGGTTAGAAGATTGGATAACTCACAACCCCATAGGGGTGTAGCCGCAGCTACCTCAAGGAAACGCCTGTCGGGCAAGTGTACTACGCTCATCACCACCTTTTCCACCATCAATCCACCAAAGCGAAAGTAGGGTTTTATGCCTCACGGCAGTACAAACCTGAGTAAATTGCTTGTGTGATCTCCACCACGCAACCCCACGCCAGTCTGCTATTTGCGAAACGCGTCGCCCCCTGCCAAACTAGTAAGGGACTACCCCGGTCCCATAGGTGTCTGTGGTTCTCCTCGACAAGCAATGATGGAAATCATGGAGGAATCAGAGGTACACATTCTTGTGCAACAACAATTGATCAATGTTTTCAGAGACAGTGTAGCAAAGAAGGAAGAACTTGCTAACATTGTCACATCCCTAGTTCTGGTATGCTCAAGGCTAGCTAGTCATGTGTGCATCATGTTTCAATTCCATTTAAATTGAAATCAGGATTTGTGAAACCCTCAGAATCATCTCTGGAAATGACCCAAATAAAAAGTGCTCCAAAAAGGTCCAAGAAAATGCTCATGTTGCCCTCTGAAAATATTGGAGAGAGATAAATATTTTTAGGAGCTCATAAGTATTTATTTTGGGAATTTGGATTAATGCAGTAATTATTTTCTTTGGATATATTGTCACACCCTAGCTAGTCATGCATTAGAGTGTTGCATCATGTTTATTCTTTCATCAGAAACCTGAAATGGGGATGACAGAACCCCCAGTCCCGTCTGAAACCAATTAGGGTTTACTAAAAACTTTTTCAATGAACCTGAAATGCCCTTCTAAAATGCCCATCATTTTTGTCTTGGTTCAGAACCTCTGCCAAAAGTGATGTACATTTTCCTAGGCCATCTTAGGGTTTGTGAATTAAATCATAAATATTTGAATTTGGGCATTTAAAATTATATAAAATATTTAAATGCTCAAATATCTCCAAACTAAAATGTTTCATGTTGGAAATAATCCAACTATGGACCAGGAGTAGTTTGGTGATTTTAGGAGTTGCCTAAGTATTTTTATTAATTCAACAAAGTTGCAGAAGTATTAAAAAAACAGAAAACAGAGAAAAATAGAAAAGCTTACCTGGCGCCAGCACTCGGCCCACCTGCCGGCCCAGCCCAGCGTCGCTCCAGCGAGCTGCTTGCCGGCCAGGCAGGCAGGCAGGTGCCCGACGGCGACCGCAGCGCGCGCCACGCACCTGCTCACCGCCTCGCCGCTCCCCTCGCCCGGTGACGTCGTGGATCGCCCTCCCTCTCTCCCCTGAACCCCCCAGACACCCCCTTTCCTCTCCAGCTCCTCCCCCTCGCGCCCCCCCAGCCATGGCCGACGCTACCGCCGCCGTGCCTACATCGTAGCCGCGCTCCCCGCCGCCCGTGCGTCCTCTCGTCGTGTCCAGGAGCTCCGCCGCTGTCCACTTCATCGAGCAAGCCGAGCCC
>NC_041385.1:579356329-579436584 GCF_002162155.2 Triticum dicoccoides
CCCCCTTTCCTCTCCAGCTCCTCCCCCTCGCGCCCCCCAGCCATGGCCGACGCTACCGCCGCCGTGCCTGCGTCGTAGCCGCGCTCCCCGCCGCCCGTGCGTCCTCTCGTCGTGTCCAGGAGCTCCGCCGCTGTCCACTTCATCGAGCAAGCCGAGCCCCGAGCGCTCGCAACGCCCGAGTCCACCGCACCGACCTCGCCCGAGTCCGCCGTCGCCGGAGATCCCCTTCAACGCCGTCGTCGCTCCGGTCCGTCCCCGGCCGCACCAAGGGCTTCGTCGAACTCCCCGTGAGCTTAGCCATCTTCCCCTCCCTTCTTTTCTTGCTCCCGAGCCGTGTAGCGACCTCCCGGAGCTCAACCGCACCCACCACCGTGGAGCTCGTCGCCGACGTGCTCCCGGTCACCCTCCGGCCACTCCACGGTGTGCATCATGCTCACCGCGTCACGTAGCACCTAACTAGCTACTCCCTGCACCTCACCGACCCCTCTTGCGTCAAGTTCGACTTCGGCCGAACTCCGGTGGCCGCCAAAGTCGTCGCCGGCGCCAACTCCGGCCACCCCGACCCCAACGGACTCCACCAAGAGCTGCGGCTCGACCTCAGCTCCTCTCCGGTGGCCTCCGCGGCTCGTTTGGTTGCCGGAACGGCAAAAACCACTTTCGCCGCCGCGTCGGGCTCGCCGGCGGCTAAACGCCGGTGCAGCCGACCCGGGTTTGACCATGGGTGGGCTCTGGTTGACTCCCCTGAGTCTATGACAGGTGGGGCCCAGCCCTGCTAACTAATTAGGATTAGTTTAAATTAATTTTAGTTTAATTAATCACACTGACACGTGGGACCCACTGTCAGGTTTGACCCGGACGTGTCCCGTTGACCTGCTGACGTCACACTGACGTCAGGCTGACGCAGTAATTGATTTTCTGGATTTAATCTAATATAGGAAATTCCAGAATATAGTTTAAACTTCAAAAATTCATAACTTTTATTCTGTAACTCCAAATCAGACAAATTATATATGAAAAATGATCAGAAAAATCCAATCTATCCATCTGTACTATTTTCATGCATGATTAAGTAAGTTAACCTGATGTTTAATGCAGAACAAGGAAAAACACTTTAAAGGGCCATGTTTGAGTTTGAAATTTGAATCTTTGATTCAAATTGGTTCAAACCCTTCTGGTTTTAGTAGCATTAGCCCAACACACTCATATTGCCATGTTTCATGCATGCATCCTATTGTTGCACATTGTTTGGTGATGGTTGTGTATCGGTGTTCTTTGCGGCAGGTTCTGCCTCCGAGGAGTACCGTGATTACCCTAACGAAGAACCGTATCAGTGCCTCGAACCATCAGGCAAGCAACCAACCATTTGATCATATCGATACAATCCCATGTTCTCGCTCCTGCTCTCTTTTACTGCATTAGGACAACGCGTTTCAAACTGGTGTGTGCTACGGTAGTTGAACCCACTTCCTCTGCATGACCTGTCATTGCCACAGTAACTAGATGAAACCCACTAGCATGTGTAGGAGTTGATTGAGCCATATGTATGTGTTGTTCCTACCTTGCTATGCCTGCTATGCTTAGAGTCATGTCAGGTCTGGTTCATCTGGTTGATGGGCTAGAGTGAAATGATTATGTCGGTAATGAGAGTGGTGTGGTGAACACGATTTGGTAAAGGTATTGATGAAAGGCCATGTAGGAGTACATGGTGGGTTGTTTCATTGAAGCCGACCTTAAGCACTGAGATCTGTATGTGTGATTTAAAGATACAGCTACTACCATGCATTGGGCCCTGAAATATGACCCCGCTCGACTTCTTATTCACCCTAGCTCTCTGTCCAGGAGTTGCAAGTAGTTTCTGGTGTTTGTAGCCTACTGGAGGCCGTGGACAGCGCTGACCGTAGGGGTGGGCTGTGATGCGGTAGGTACGTGGCCGGGTGTACCGAATACCCGTTAGGTATCTCGGGAACCATGTTCACATTGTTCGGGGCCGTATGGGAAACCTCGGCCGGACTCCCTGCGGATGGAACCTGGATAGGCGATCAACCTGGACCAGAGACTTAGGTGTTTAGGTAGGTCGTGGTCTACACCCACGTCGGCTTTCGCTTGAAATCTGCCGAGCACATGTCGTGTGCAGACGCTAAGTGGTGGAAACATGTATGAAGAAGTACACCCCTGCAGGGTTAACATGATCTATTCGAATAGCCGCGTCCGCGGTAAAGGACTACTTGGTTGCCTATACAGTTCATAGACAAGTAAATGGAAACTACTAAAAGCCTCAAGATAAGTGTGAGTGCCAAGGATGGCTCTTCCGTAGGCAGACGGAGGTGGATCCTCGGTAGTGTATTGAAGTGGTGAGTAGTGGACTCGTGTACGCAAAACCATTTCAAGTTGGAGTCTCGTAGGATAGCCTAGCCAAGAGTCAAAGCTGGCTTGCTGCAACAACTCCACCAACCCTTCTTGATAATGTGCATGTATGTAGGATCTGATGTAAGTCTTGCTGAGTACCTTTGTACTCATGTTGCTATAATTTACATTTTTACAGAAGACGCTGCAACCCCTTCTGATGGGTTCTTCGTAGACGTTGACATCAATGAGTAGGCTAAAGCCCAGGTGGTGATCCTGAGCTTGTGAAGGACCACATAGTATAGCTAGGCTTTCCAAGCCTCTTTTATTTTACTAGTTGTCTGTACTCAGACAAGTTACTTCCGCTGCTGGTTTGTATGACTGTATGACTTGAATGCTGGGTCGTGTGACCCGTACCTATGTGTATGTTATGTATGGCTCTCTGAGCCTTAAATAAAGTACTTGTGTCATAGAGTCATGTTGTGATGCCATGTTGTATTTGCACATATCGAGCATATTGTGTGTATGTTATTGAAATGCTTGGTATGTGTGGGATCTGACTATCTAGTTGTTTATCCTTAGTAGCCTCTCTTACCGGGAAATGTCTCCTAGTGTTACCGCTGAGCCATGGTAGCTGCTACTGCTCTGGAACACTTAGGCTGGCCGGCATGTGTCCTTCTTCGTTCCTGTGTCTGTCCCCTCGGGGAAATGTCACGCATTGAGTACCGGAGTCCTGTTAGCCCGCTACAGCCCGGTTTACCGGAGTCCTGCTAGCCCAGTGCTACAGCCCGGACCCACTTGCTGATGACCGACACGTTCGAAGCTGGGTCATGGATGCCTGTCCCTGTAAGTCTGTGCCACTTTGGGTTTACGACTAGTCATGTCAGCCCGGGCTCCTTATCATATGGATGCTAGCGACACTATCATATACGTGATCCAAAAGGCGCAAACGGTCCCGGGAAAGGGTAAGGCGACACCCGTGGGAATACCGTGCGTGAGGCCGCAAAGTGATATGAGGTGTTACAAGCTAGATCGATGTGACATCGAGTCGGGGTCCTGACAGCGTTGGCATCAGAGCCGGACTGCCTGTAGGTTCTCCAAGCCAAACTGGTCGATGTTGAGTCTAGAAATTCTTTAGTTATATGTAGGGGAATTGTTTGTGGGTTGGAACGTAAGGCTCTTTTTACTCCTTTATCTTATGACATTCTGATCTGAGTCAGTCTATTCTTCCACCGGGGGTTAAGGAATTAGGATCTATTCTCTCTATTAGGATCACGTGTTATTAATCAGTAGTACCTTATAGGTTTGATGGATACAAGCCTAGTTCAGTTCTACTGTCACATTATGTTGCTAGGATGGACCCAGAACTTGATATGATGCTGTTGAGTGTGTATGAAATCCTTTGTCAAATGTCTCAAAATCCTTCTTGAGCATTTACAGCTGTTATGCTGCCAAAATTTTGCTAGAAATTCTAATGCCTTTGCATTATGGTTGTTCTTTCAGATGGCCACTCGCGACCTCAATCAAGTGGTTCGCCTGACTCGATGCCTAGATGTACCCGGCCATACCGCCATGTTGGTCAGGGTAATGACGGAGGCTGGATACCGTTGGTATCCTGAGTACACGGTCGAAGAGCAATTTCGAGACTTTAATCAAAGCCAGTATCTCTGCACTATCAGGATATTTCCATCTTATCCTGGATCCACCGAGCCCCTTCACTTCTCCTTTGGACTCGGGGTTACTATTGAGATGGCTGTGCAGGACGCCGCCTACTCTATGATGACCATCATGCGAGTCAGGTCTGGCCTATTTCGGGACTCTGATTTCCGGTATATGCCAGGATCACTTCCGGGAGCACAAGGGTATCTCCAGGCTATCTATGCTGACCCCACTCAGGAGGATTCACGGACTCGCACCACTGCTGAGATGCTCGAGGATAAGGACCATGAAAATCGGGCCTTGAGGCTAGAGCTTTTCAATACCCTGCTGACCATTGGGCCACGTTGACTCGGTTTGCACCGGCGGTGCAAGCTGGATATTCGGATATGCGCGATCTCTATCCTGTGAGATCTGCTCTGCCAGACGTGATGGGTTGGCGTGATGTAGGAGGCATCACCCCACCTCGCGGTCCTCGCAGGCCACCGTCTGTTGGTCCAAGACCTCATCCTAGCCCCTATGGTCCACAAGCTCTGCGAGATCGTCTGTTTCTGGATGATCATGTTGAGCTTCCAGGCTATGGAGGTGACTTCTACAAGGACTACTATGGATCGGTCTGAGTTAGTGGTAGTATCACTAGTTCGTGCTAGCTGTGTCGTCTATCGTCCTGCGTGACTCGTGGGATATGACCTAGTTTGTACCGCCTTCCGGAGGTGTAGAAAAATAATGTATAGGAGCTTGGAATGCCTCCGATGAGATGTAATCCTCTTTTCACCGTAATAGTACCTTGTTTGGTCTTGTACTAAACGTTGTATGGTGTGTATGACGATGGAATAAAGAAGCAGTTTCTTTATCTACCATGTCATACGGATGATCATCTTGCATTCCGAGTTACTCCTTACATTCTGTATTCTATGTCGGAATCTTATCGTTCTGACTAAATCCTTGTCTTGTTTACCTAGGATGGTCAACACGCGCAATATCCCTGCTCCTCAAGAGTAGGCCGAAGGCAGTGAAGTCAGGAATGCAAATCTGCCTCATCCTCCTTCCCTAGCCGAGGTTATGATGGAAGCCGAAAGAAACAAGCGGGAGACCAACCGTTTGTTGGAGCGTATCGAACAGAACATAGCACACCATCAGAGGACTAACGTGGTGTCACTCAGTGATTTCATCAAGTTACATCCACCCACGTTCCACCACTCCGTCGAGCCTCTCGATGCTAATGACTGGCTTCGCAGTATTTCTCACAAACTGCGCTCCGCGCTAGTAGCCGAGGCTGACAAGGTCACCTTTGCTGCATATCATCTTGAAGGCCCCGCCAGTCTCTGGTGGGAGAATTATGGAGCTATGCGCCCAGCGGGCCATGTCACTACTTGGGCTGAATTCAGCGAGGCTTTCCGTGAACATCACATTCCGGAGGGTCTCATGGACCGTAAACGTGAGGAATTTTGCAGTTTCACTCAGGGCCGACTCTCTGTGGATGCTTACAGCAGGGAGTTCGGTAACCTCGCACGATATGCCACTGAGGAAGTTTCTACCAATGCCAAGAAGCAAGCAAGGTTCCGTAAGGGGCTTAGTCCTGAGCTTCGCCGCGACCTCCGTCTGCATGAGTGCACATCTTTTCAGAAGCTTGTTAACAAGGCCATCAGTGCTGAGACTGGTCAGACTGATTATGACGCAACATGCAAGCATGGCCGTGACGTGGGTTCCTCATCCGGTGCTGGTCCTCAGAAGCGTCGCGTGTGGGTGCCCAACACTGCCCTGCCACCCAGGTTCACACCGAGGCCATCCTTCCAGGCGCCTCGCCCCGTTCAACAGTCTGCACCAGCCAAGCCCTATGGTGGTCCAACCAACAGTGCTCCTCCACGTACCAGTTCCGTGACTTGTTTCAAGTGTGGGGAATCTGGCCACTATATGCGTGAGTGTCCCCAGACTAACCCCAACCAACCTGCTAAAGCTGTTGGCCGTGGCAAGCCGACAGGGAAAGTGTTCCATGCCAAGTCGGCCACCGCTACACGTGGCCATGTCAACTGTATCTCTGCCGAAGAAGCTCAAGAGGATCCCAACGTCGTTCTCGGTACGCTCCTTGTTAATTGCCACCCGGCATCTGTTCTTTTTGATACAGGAGCCTCTCATTCATTTATATCTGAGAATTATGCTCGTTTGCATAACACCGCATTCTGTGACATGCCATCCACTATGGAAATTTCTACTCCCGGTTCTAGATGGCAAACCTCCAGGGTAAGTTATGGAAATGAAATCCAAGTCGACAAACTTGTTTTCCTTGCATCTTTGATAGCTCTCAAATTTTCAGATATTAATATCATTTTGGGTATGGACTGGATGTCAGCTCATCATGCCAAAATTGATTGCTTCTCTAGGACTGTTCAACTCACTCATCCTTCGGGGAAGATAGTCAATGTCTTGACCCGAATAGCCAAGCGACAGTTATATTCTCTTAATGCCAGCCCTTTGCCAGACCTTGAGGACGTCCCGGTAGTCCGTGACTTCCCGGATGTCTTCCCAGAGGAATTGCCAGGTGTTCCACCTGACAGGGATGTGGAGTTCGTAATAGACCTCATTCCAGGAACCGTCCCGATTGCTAGAAGACCCTATAAGATGGCACCACTAGAACTAGCCGAGCTTAAGAAACAACTCGATGAGTCCTTCAAAAAGGGTTTCATCCGACCTAGTTCATCTCCGTGGGCTTGCCCCATCCTCTTCGTCAAGAAGAAGGATGGTACGGACCGGATGGTTGTAGATTATCGACCTGTCAATTTGGTCACAATCAAGAACAAATATCCGCTCCCCAGGATCAATGACCTGTATGATCAGCTCGCTGGATCCTCAGTCTTCTCCAAAATGGATTTGAGGTTGGGCTACCACCAAATCAAAATCAGAAACGGGGACATTCCTAAAACGGCCTTTGTTACTCGTTATGGCCAATACGAGTACACCGTCATGTCCTTCGGTTTAACCAACGCTCCAGCCACCTTTTCTCGGTTAATGAACTCAATCTTCATGGAGTATTTGGACAAATTCGTCGTGGTTTACCTCGATGATATACTCATCTACTCCAAGAACGAGAGAGAACATGCCGAACATCTAAGGCTAGTGTTGAAGAAACTTCGAGAGCATCGCCTTTATGCCAAGTTTTCTAAATGTGAATTTTGGTTGTCAGAAGTGACCTATCTAGGTCATGTAATATCTGGTAAAGGTATTGTTGTTAACCCTGAGTGAGTTCAAGCCGTCCTTAATTGGACTCCACCTGAATCGGTCAAGCAAGTTCGGAGTTTTCTGGGCCTAGCGAGCTATTGTCGTTGCTTTGTCGAAAATTTCTCCAAAGTTGCTAAACCTCTAACCGAACTCCTCAAGAAAGATAAAAGGTTCGAATGGACTCCACAATGTGAGCACAGCTTTCAGGAACTGAAAAGACGCCTGACTTCTGCTCCCGTGCTGGTACCGCCAGACTTCTCTAAGGACTTTGTTCTCTACTGCGACGCCTCGCGACAAGGACTAGGTTGCATTCTCATGCAAGATCGACACGTAATTGCTTATGCTTCACGGCAATTGCACCCACATGAGGAGAATTATCCTACTCATGATCTAGAGCTTGCAGCTGTAGTCTATGCACTTAAAACCTGGCGACATTACCTCCTCGGTAATCGTTGCGAAATATTCACCGATCACCAAAGTCTGAAGTACATCTTCACCCAACCGGATTTGAATCTCAGGCAAAGACGTTGGGTTGAGTTGATCACAGATTTCGACTTAGGAATAACTTACACCCCAGGGAAAGCCAACGTCATGGCTGATGCGCTAAGTCGTAAATCTTATTGTAACAACCTGATGTTACAACAAAGTCAACCGCTTCTCCATGAGGAATTTCGGAAGCTTAACCTTCACATTGTTCCTCGAGGATTTCTTTCCACCTTGGTGGCGAAACCTACTCTTACGGATCAAATCATTGCTGCCCAGAAGCGAGATAAGGGAATAGCTAAGATCAAGGAGAACATTGCTAGCGGAGGTGCTAGTTGTTTCTCCACAAATGATCATGGTGTTGTGTACTTTGAGAACCGTTTAGTGGTTCCCAAGAACCAGCATCTACGGCAGTTGATCCTTAAGGAGGCTCATGAATCTCCTCTCACCATTCATCCCGATAGTACCAAGATGTATCAGGACCTACGCCAGAGGTTCTGGTGGACTAGGATGAGAAGAGAAATTGCTCAGTACATTGCTAATTGCGACATCTGCCGTCGTGTAAAAGCAGAGCATCAACAGCCTGCTAGCACCCTTCAACCCTTAGCTATTCCTGAATGGAAATGGGATAAAATTGGTATGGATTTCATTACCGGTTTTCCCAGGACCAAGAGAGGGAATAATGCTATCTTCGTCGTTGTCGATCGCCTTTCCAAAGTAGCCCATTTCTTACCTGTTCGTGAGAGTATAACCGCTAGTCAATTGGCAGACTTATACATCTCCCGAATAGTGTCTCTCCATGGTGTTCCTTTGGAAATTAACTCGGATCGAGGAAGTCTTTTCACCTCTCGATTTTGGGAAAGTTTCCAACATGCTATGGGAACCCGTCTTTCTTTTAGCACCGCTTTCCACCCTCAGTCGAGTGGTCAAGTGGAACGCGTCAACCAGATTCTAGAAGACATGCTTCGAGCCTCTGTTATCTCTTTCGGAATGGAGTGGGAGAAATGCCTTCCATTTGCCGAATTTTCTTACAACAACAGCTATCAATCTAGCTTGGGTAAAGCCCCTTTTGAAGTCCTCTATGGACGACGGTGTCGAACACCCCTTAACTGGTCAGAGACCGGGGAAAGACAATTCTTTGGCCCGGATATGATTCAGGAAGCAGAAGAGCAAGTTCGCATCGTTCGTGAAAAGTTGAAAACAGCCCAATCCCGTCAGAAGAGTCAATATGACCGAAAACATAAGGCTATGACTTTCGAGGTTGACGGGAAGGCTTACCTTCGGGTTACCCCTCTGAAGGGAACCCATCGTTTTGGTATCAAAGGCAAATTGGCTCCTCGTTACATTGGACCTTTTCGAATTCTCGCCAAACGAGGAGAAGTTGCCTACCAGTTGGAACTACCTCCGCATCTCTCCAGAGTCCACGATGTCTTCCACGTTTCCCAACTCAGGCGTTGCTTCTCGGATCCTATCCGTGGAGTGGACCATGAAACGCTTGATCTCCAAGATAATCTCACGTATCGAGAGTACCCCATTCGTATCCTTGACCAGGCCGAGCGTACCACTCGACGTCATAATATCAAGTTTCTCAAAGTTCAATGGTCGCACCATTCTGAGGATGAAGCAACTTGGGAAAGGGAGGATCGTCTTTGACTCGAGTACCCCGCCCTCTTTCCGGAGGAACCCAAATCTCGGGACGAGATTCTTTTGAGTGGGGGTGAGTTGTCACACCCTAGCTAGTCATGCATTAGAGTGTTGCATCATGTTTATTCTTTCATCAGAAACCTGAAATGGGGATGACAGAACCCCCAGTCCCCTCTGAAACCAATTAGGGTTTACTAAAAAACTTTTTCAATGAACCTGAAATGCCCTTCTAAAATGCCCATCATTTTTGTCTTGGTTCAGAACCTCTGCCAAAAGTGATGCACATTTTCCTAGGCCATCTTAGGGTTTGTGAATTAAATCATAAATATTTGAATTTGGGCATTTAAAATTATATAAAATATTTAAATGCTCAAATATCTCCAAACTAAAATGTTTCATGTTGGAAATAATCCAACTATGGACCAGGAGTAGTTTGGTGATTTTAGGAGTTGCCTAAGTATTTTTATTAATTCAACAAAGTTGCAGAAGTATTAAAAAAACAGAAAACAGAGAAAAATAGAAAAACTTACCTGGCGCCAGCACCCGGCCCACCTACCGGCCCAGCCCAGCGCCGCTCCAGCGAGCTGCTTGCCGGCCAGGCAGGCAGGCAGGTGCCCGACGGCGACCGCAGCGCGCGCCATGCACCTGCTCACCGCCTCGCCGCTCCCCTCGCCCGGTGACGTCGTGGATCGCCCTCCCTCTCTCCCCCGAACCCCCCAGACACCCCCTTTCCTCTCCAGCTCCTCCCCCTCGCGCCCCCCAGCCATGGCCGACGCTACCGCCGCCGTGCCTACGTCGTAGCCGCGCTCCCCGCCGCCCGTGCGTCCTCTCGTCGTGTCCAGGAGCTCCGCCGCTGTCCACTTCATCGAGCAAGCCGAGCCCCGAGCGCTCGCAACGCCCGAGTCCACCGCACCGACCTCGCCCGAGTCCGCCGTCGCCGGAGATCCCCTTCAACACCGTCGTCGCTCCGGTCCGTCCCCGGCCGCACCAAGGGCTTCGTCGAACTCCCCGTGAGCTTAGCCATCTTCCCCTCCCTTCTTTTCTTGCTCCCGAGCCGTGTAGCAACCTCCCGGAGCTCAACCGCACCCACCACCGTGGAGCTCGTCGCCGACGTGCTCCCGGTCACCCTCCGGCCACTCCACGGTGTCCATCATGCTCACCGCGTCACGTAGCACCTAACTAGCTACTCCCTGCACCTCACCGACCCCTCTTGCGTCAAGTTCGACTTCGGCCGAACTCCGGTGGCCGCCAAAGTCGTCACCGGCGCCAACTCCGGCCACCCCGACCCCAACGGACTCCACCAAGAGCTGCGGCTCGACCGCAGCTCCTCTCCGGTGGCCTCCGCGGCTCGTTTGGTTGCCGGAACGGCAAAAACCACTTCCGCCGCCGCGTCGGGCTCGTCGGCGGCTAAACGCCGGTGCAGCCGACCCGGGTTTGACCACGGGTGGGCCCTGGTTGACTCCCCTGAGTCTATGACAGGTGGGGCCCAGCCCTGCTAACTAATTAGGATTAGTTTAAATTAATTTTAGTTTAATTAATCACACTGACACGCGGGACCCACTGTCAGGTTTGACCCGGACGTGTCCCGTTGACCTGCTGACATCACACTGACGTCAGGCTGACGCAGTAATTGATTTTCTGGATTTAATCTAATATAGGAAATTCCAGAATATAGTTTAAACTTCAAAAATTCATAACTTTTATTCTGTAACTCCAAATCAGACAAATTATATATGAAAAATGATCACAAAAATCCAATCTATCCATCTGTACTATTTTCATGCATGATTAAATAAGTTAACCTGATGTTTAATGCAGAACAAGGAAAAACACTTTAAAGGGCCATGTTTGAGTTTGAAATTTGAATCTTTGATTCAAATTGGTTCAAACCCTTCTGGTCTTAGTTGCATTAGCCCAACACACTCATATTGCCATGTTTCATGCATGCATCATATTGTTGCACATTGTTTGGTGATGGTTGTGTATCGGTGTTCTTTGCGGCAGGTTCTGCCTCCGAGGAGTACCGTGATTACCCTAACGAAGAACCGTATCAGTGCCTCGAACCATCAGGCAAGCAACCAACCATTTGATCATATCGATACAATCCCATGTTCTCGCTCCTACTCTCTTTTACTGCATTAGGACAACGCGTTTCAAACTGCTGTGTGCTACGGTAGTTGAACCCAATTCCTCTGCATGACCTGTCATTGCCACAGTAACTAGATGAAACCCACTAGCATGTGTAGGAGTTGATTGAGCCATATGTATGTGTTGTTCCTACCTTGCTATGCCTGCTATGCTTAGAGTCGTGTCAGGTCTGGTTCATCTGGGTGATGGGCTAGAGTGAAATGATTATGTCGGTAATGAGAGTGGTGTGGTGAACACGATTTGGTAAAGGTATCGATGAAAGGCCATGTAGGAGTACATGGTGGGTTGTTTCATTGAAGCCGACCTTAAGCACTGAGATCTGTATGTGTGATTTAAAGATACAGCTACTACCATGCATTGGGCCCTGAAATATGACCCCGCTCGACTTCTTATTCACCCTAGCTCTCTGTCCAGGAGTTGCAAGTAGTTTCTGGTGTTTGTAGCCTACTGGAGGCCGTGGACAGCGCTGACCGTAGGGGTGGGCTGTGATGAGGTAGGTACGTGGCCGGGTGTACCGAATACCCGTTAGGTATCTCGGGAACCCTGTTCACATCGTTCGGGGCCGTATGGGAACCTCGGCCGGACTCCCTGCGGATGGAACCTGGATAGGCGATAAACCTGGACTAGAGACTTAGGTGTTTAGGTAGGTCGTGGTCTACACCCACGTCGGCTTTCGCTTGAAGTCCGCCGAGCACATGTCGTGTGCAGACGCTAAGTGGTGGAAACATGTATGAAGAAGTACACCCCTGCAGGGTTAACATGATCTATTCGAATAGCCGCGTCCGCGGTAAAGGACTACTTGGTTGCCTATACAGTTCATAGACAAGTAAATGGAAACTACTAAAAGCCTCAAGATAAGTGTGAGTGCCAAGGATGGCTCTTCCGTAGGCAGACGGAGGTGGATCCTCGGTAGTGTATTGAAGTGGTGATTAGTGGACTCGTGTACGCAAAACCATTTCAAGTTGGAGTCTCGTAGGATAGCCTAGCCAAGAGTCAAAGCTGGCTTGATGCAACAACTCCACCAACCCTTCTTGATAATGTGCATGTATGTAGGATCTGATGTAAGTCTTGCTGAGTACCTTTGTACTCATGTTGCTATAATTTACATTTTTACAGAAGACGCTGCAACCCCTTCTGATGGGTTCTTCGTAGACGTTGACATCAATGAGTAGGCTAAGGCCCAGGTGGTGATCCTGAGCTTGTGAAGGACCACGTAGTATAGCTAGGCTTTCCAAGCCTCTTTTATTTTACTAGTTGTCTGTACTCAGACAAGTTACTTCCTCTGCTGGTTTGTATGACTGTATGACTTGAATGCTGGGTCGTGTGACCCGTACCTATGTGTATGTTATGTATGGCTCTCTGAGCCTTAAATAAAGTACTTGTGTCGTAGAGTCATGTTGTGATGCCATGTTGTATTTGCACATATCGAGCATATTGTGTGTATGTTATTGAAATGCTTGGTATGTGTGGGATCTGACTATCTAGTTGTTTATCCTTAGTAGCCTCTCTTACCGGGAAATGTCTCCTAGTGTTACCGCTGAGCCATGGTAGCTGCTACTGCTCTGGAACACTTAGGCTGGCCGGCATGTGTCCTTCTTCGTTCCTGTGTCTGTCCCCTCGGGGAAATGTCACGCATTGAGTACCGGAGTCCTGTTAGCCCGCTACAGCCCGGTTTACCGGAGTCCTGCTAGCCCAGTGCTACAGCCCGGACCCACTTGCTGATGACCGACACGTTCGAAGCTGGGTCATGGATGCCTGTCCCTGTAAGTCTGTGCCAATTTGGGTTTATGACTAGTCATGTCAACCCGGGCTCCTTATCATATGGATGCTAGCGACACTATCATATACGTGAGCCAAAAGGCGCAAACGGTCCCGGGAAAGGGTAAGGCGACACCCGTGGGAATACCGTGCGTGAGGCCGCAAAGTGATATGAGGTGTTACAAGCTAGATCGATGTGACATCAAGTCGGGGTCCTGACATATATATTGTTATATATATATATAATATTGTCCAAAAATTATGCTAGTTGTTGAGGAGCTCTGGAATAATACCACTAGCCCCTACAAAATTGGCATAAGAAAAATAAATGGTTTAGTATTTTTTATTAAATCAAACAAATGTCAGGAAAATAGAAAAAGAGAACAAAATTGAAAAACCCACCTGTGCTCACCTGCAGCCCTGGCGCCTCAGCTAGCCCAGCTCTATGGCCAGCCCAGCAGCAGCCCAGCTCGCCTCCTCCTGTGTCTTCTTCCTCGCGCCTACTGGCACTATGCGTATCGAGCGCGCGCTCACCCGCGGCCACGTCTCCCGCCACCTCCTGCTTCTCCCTCTCGTTGCCTGGAACGCCCGGACAACACCACGCAACCCCCCAGGCCTCTCTCACTCTCCCCCGTCCTCCTCCCCGCCTCTGTCGCCCTTTCCCACGACAGCCGAGCGCTGCCGTTGCCGCAACTCACCACCGACGCGCTCGCCGCCGCCCCCTCGCACCTTCGTCGTGTCCCAGAGCTCCGCCTACTCGCGCTGAAGCCCTCCGCCGAGGCACGCTAGCCGGAATGCCCCGAGGAGCCGCCATCACCGTCGTCTTTGCCTCCGGCCGTCGGAGATCGTCTTCGCTGCCCCGCCGTCTCCAGTGCGTCCCCGAGCTCGCCGACGACGCCGTCGAGCCCGCCATGAGCTCCTGCCCCGTCCCCCTCTCTCCGTTTAGCCGTTTGCGTGCCATAGCTCCATCCCCCTCCACGGCCGTAGCTCCTCGCCACCATCCATGCTGCCGTCGTCGCCCTGGCCACCGCAGCCCGCAACTGAGCGCGTCACCGTGCTCCTAGTGACGCCAGGAGGCCGTAGCGCCGCTCCGCTCACTCCCCGTGCCCTGCAGCACCTCACCGCACTTGGCCGTGCTCCGGCCGCCTTTGCGAGCTCTGCTCCGGCGAGCTCCGACCACCCCACAGTCTCCCGGGTGTCCCACTGGATGCGTGCGAGCCAGGGCTTCGCGTAGGTGCTCTCTGCCGCGTGTTTGGTCGCCGGAGCGACGATCCCGAGCCCCTCCGCCGCGTTCGGCCTCGCCGGCGGCTAAACGCCAGTGGGGTTGACCGTTTTGACCGTGTCGTCCCGTCAGGTGGGCCCCGTGAGTCAGGTGATTAGCTTAGGGATAATCACCATTAACTAACCCCCCTGACACTGACTAGTGGGCCCAGCGCCACTAATCCTCTAATTAGGATAAGCTAACCCCCCTGTTTAACCCCGAGACACTAACGTGTGGACCCCACACGTTAGGTTTGACCAGGTCAGCACCGTTGACCTGCTGACGTAGGCATGACACAAGGCTGACGCAGTTAGTTATTTTCTGGTATTAAAATAAATCAGGAAAATCCAGAAAATGATGTAAACTTCAAAAATTCATAGAAATTCAATCGTAGCTCAGATTGAAATAATTTATATATGAAAAATTATCAGAGAAATGCAATCTATCCATTTGTACTAGTTTCATGCATGACAAACCAACTTATACCTACTGTATAAGTGAAACACTAAAATGGCATTTATAAAGGGCTTAACTTGAGTTGCATTTGAATTCTTGATTCAAATGGACTTCAACCAAATGAATGCTAGCTGCATTAGCTCAAATAGCATCACATCTTCATGCCATGTTCATGCATCATTTTGTTGCATATGCTTGTGTATTGATTGTCGACACCGTTCCTTCTCGATAGGTCCTGCTCCAGAGAGTGCTCCAGAGTACCTGTCTGAGGAGCAGTGCCCCTGTTGATCTACCAGGCAAGCAAACCCCCTTGTTCATTCAGATACAATCCTACTCTCTCGCTCCTGCTCTCAGTTATTGCATTAGGACAACAATTATTCAATTGCTACTTTGTGCTGCGGTAGTTGAACCCATTCCTCTGCATGATCTGTCATTGCCATAGTAAATAGTTGAAACCCACTAGCATGTGTAGGAGTTGATTGAAGCCATGCTGTGTTCCTAGCATGCCATGCTTGCTATTGCTTAGAGTGTGTCAGGTCTAATTCATTGGGAATGAATTGGAGTGCAGTGCTCTATGTTCTGATGCTGAGAGTGAAGTGTGTGAACATGATTTGGTAAAGGTAGCGGTGACAGGCCATGTAGGAGTACATGGTGGGTTGTCTCACTGGAACCGTCCTTAAGCACTGAGTTCTATGTATGTCGTCCAATGACTCGATACTACCACACATTGGGTTCTGGTAACTCGACCCCTCTCGATATATTAACCAACTTGATCTCTGTCCAGGAGTCGCAATTAGTTTCTGGTGTTTGTAGGTAGTGTTAGTAGTCTACCAAGTGGCACCCGACCAGGTGGGCTTGGGACAGACTAGGCACAAGTGGCACGGTGTACCAAGCGTAGATCCATCCGGCGAGGTGGGCTTGGGAACCCTGCACACATTGTTTGGGGCTGTGAGTGAAGCCCCGGCCGGATCTCCTTACGGATGGAACCCAAATAGGCGATGAACCTGGACTAGAGTCTTGTGTGGTTAGTTAGGTCGTGGCCGACACCTCGCCAGGCTTCCGCTTGAAGGGTTGCCGAGATACATGACGTGTAGATGGTGGTAAGTGGCGGAAGCGTGTGTGAAGAAGTACACCCCTGCAGGGTTAACATGATCTATTCGAATAGCCAGGTCCGCGGTTATGGACTTCTTGGATGTTTACGTGGTACATAGACAACTTGAAGTGGATACCCTAAAATGCTCAAGACAAGTGTGAGTGCTATGGATGGTCTTCTCGCAGGGATACGGTGATGAATCCATAGTAGTGTATTGTGTGGTGATTAGTGGACTCGTGTGCGCCATCTCACCTCAAAGAAGTTTCTCGTAGTCGTAGAACAGGATAGCCACTGAGTCAAAGCTGGCTTGCTGCAACTAAACCCCACATTACCCTCTTGATAAAATGCATGTATGATAGGATCTGGTGTCAGTCTTGCTGAGTACCTATGTACTCCTGTTGCTTTTTATGTTTTTGCAGCGGAGACTTCGGTCTTACTAGTATTCTCGTGGGCTTCGACAAGTAGCTTGTACCTCAGCTATGATCTTCATCGGATGTTGTAGATAGTCAGGCTCTTCAGCCTTTTTCATTTGTAGATGTCTGTACTCAGACATTTAATGCTTCCGCTTGTTGCTTGTTTGCTCTGAATGTTGGGTCATGTGACCCCTGTTTGTAATAAATGCTATGATGGCTCTTCTGAGCCTTTATCTATATGAGTTGTTGAGTTATGTTGTGATGCCATGTTGTACAACACATACTTGCATGTTATGCGTACGTGTAATGTGTATTGCTATGTGTGTGATCTGACTATCTAGTTGTTTATCCTTAGTAGCCTCTCTTACCGGGAAATGTCTCCTACTGCTTCCACTGAGCCCTGGTAGCTTGCTACTGCTCCGGAACACTTAGGTTGGCCGGCATGTGCCCTTCTTCGTTCCTGTGTCTGTCCCTTTGGGGAAATGTCACGCGGTGTCTACCGGAGTCCTGCTAGCCCAGATGCTACAGCACAGATTCACTCGCTGATGACTGACACATTCGTTGCTGGGTCATGTATGCCTGTCCCGGTAAGTTAGTGCCACTTTGGGTTCACGACTAGCCATGTCATCCCGGGTTCTTTGTCATATGGATGCTAGCAGCACTATCATATACGTCTGCCAAAAGGCACAAACGGTCCCGGCATGGTAAGGCGACACCCGTGGGGATACCGTGCATGAGGCCGCAAAGTGATATGAGGTGTTACATGCTAGATCGGTGTGACTTAGCATTGGGGTCCTGACACACATGCTTATGGGCGTCATCTGCACTGAGGTTGCAGATTGTGAGGTTGTAGATTGTTCGGTTCTGTTCATTTATTTGCATTGGCATCAATCTTTGATTGCCTAGTGGATGTAATTTCCTATAATATATGCTGGATGTGCTATGTTTTTTCCATTATGTCGTACATTTGCTTAGCGCGCCTAGCATTGCAGCTAACTGGTCGTTAATAAGCCAAAACAGCTGCGAAATTAATAGCTAGCATAAACCATCGTGGGCCCTTTGTGAAGGATAGTGGCCCACTGCCTTAATGCCCCCCCCCCTAATAGGCTGGCAAGGGCCAAAATTCTCTTGGGGCTTTGATTTATCGGTTTTGTCATGTCCATAAATGCTCGTAATGGGCTCTAGCTCGGCCAAATTCAACTTTGTCTAACTGGGCCTACAAACAGGTTCGAACTTTAGCGGGCCCAATAAGTTGATGGGCCATAACAAGGCCGAAAGATCTATTGGGCCGCTATAATTGAAATGAGCCAATAGTTAATGCTTGGCCCAGTTACCTCTTGGGTCGTTAACAGCCTGAAATCAAAGCGGGCAATAAGTGGGCCCATTCAATTTCACGGGCCGTCAACAGGCCGATACTAAGGTTGGGTTGTATATGGCCCAATTGTATTATGGACCTTTAGCGGGCCGAAAGAGACAACAGGCTGGTATTGGACCATGAAGAGCATGGGCCGCTAAGAGGCTGAAAGTCAGGTCAGACTGCATATGGCCCAACTATGTTGTGGGCCTTTAGCAGGCCAAAAGCCAAACAAGGCTAGTATTGTACAATGAAGAGCATGGGTCATTAAGAGGCCAAATCTTAGGTCAGACTACATATGGCCCAACTCCTTTATGGGCCGTTAACAGTCTCAAAGACACACAATGCTGGAAATTGTCCCAACACTTAAATGGGTCGCTAAAAGGCCGAACGTACATCCTGAAAATTGGCCCATCACTTGAATGGGTTGTTAACAGGACGAAACTACATCAGGCCGATATTGAGCCCAAATAAATAGCGGGCTATTAACAGGCTTGAACTGACGATGGGCTGCAATGGTGTCAAATAGTTAACGGGCCGTTGACGGCCTATGTTGGCACATCTCATATGTGCCATGGGCCTAAATGGACCAGACACAAGTTGGCCTATATGGGTCGCCAGCTAATTTTGACTGGGTCGACCTCTTTCACCTAAATGGGCCACTGTTGGGCCTTGCAACGTATTGACGCATCATAGACGCCTCCCGTACAATGAGTGGATGACATATGTCCCAACACTGAGCTAACCATGGATCATCCAGCGAATAAGAATTTTACACGTGAAAAATCCCCATTCGTCTTGGCTGTTAACGGGTTATCATATCCAAACCGGAACTTGATAGCTTAACGGCGAACCGTTACGGTGGATGCCATGTGTCTGTTACCCTTGACGAAAACAATTCCATGCCGTGCGATTATCACCATGGAAGTGTACACTTCCGTGATGATAATTTCAGTATTGTCATGGAACACTTCTACGATAGCACAGGTATGACTATCTTGATTTTGTCATAAAATCGTCATGGATGTACATGGATGGCAGAAAATATGACCTACTGTGACAAACACGTATCATCACGGAAGTGTTTTTTTGTAGTGTATTCGATGACAGCTCGGACTCCGGCAAGGAGTCAGAAGCTTCAGAAGAGGTTCCTCAAAGGAACCCCAGGGTCAAGCCCCCTGCCGGAAGTTATGAATCTGAAGACTCTCTAGGCATTTTGCCTTAAGGCTCATTACTAACCATATCTACTTTCTTATTGCATCCCGCCACGCAATCTCCCCGCTGACCAGGTCTTAGAGGGGAACTCTCCGCCAGCTGAGCTGGCGAAGAGCGGGACTGCATCATGCTCCATGCCCCTCCCATAGTTGGGGATACCAGAGAGGTGTTGTCCCGAAAGACCCCTCCCAGCCCGAACACAGGGGGCGGCGGTGATGACATCATGCACTACAAAAAAATACACTTATGTGATGATACGTGTTTGTCACAGTAGGTCACGTTTTCTATCATGCATGTACATCCATGACAAATTTATGATATAATCAAGATAGTCATACATGTGCTGTCGTAGAAGTGTTCCATGACATTACCAAATTTATCATCACGGAAGTGTCCACTTCCATGACGATAAATCACGCGTCACAGAAGTGTTTTCGTCAAGGGTGACCAACACGTGGCATCCACCATAACGGAACACCGTTAAGCTATCGGGTCCGGTTTTGGATCCAATAACCCGTTAATAGCCCCGACCAATAGGGATTTTCCACGTGTAAAATCATCATTGGCTGGAGGAAACACGTGTCGGCTCACCGTTGGGACAGATGTCATCCACTCATTGAACCCAAAGCGCCTATGATACATCGACACGTGGCACGGCCCAACAGAGGCCCATTCCTGTGAAAAGGTCGGCCCGTTTGACTTGGTCAAAAGGTGGCGGCCGTCCCATGACAAGCCTGTTAACGGCTTGTTCGCCTATAGCCCATTTATAGCCCGCTAACCCAGGGCCTGTTTATGGCCTATCCGAATTAGGCCCAGTAGCATCATCTGGGCCGTCCAATATAATTCCAGTCCGGTTTAACTTCCGGCCCATGTATGGCCCATGACATCTTTCAGCCCATATGAGGCCCTTAGTAACTCTCGGCCCATTAACGGCCCGTGGTAAAACTGGCCCGTAATGAATAGTGTATCACTTTATACCCATTAATGGCATGTGGTGAAACTGGCCCATAATGAACAGTGTATCACTTTATACCCATTAACGGCCCATTATTCCGTTTGGCCATTTACATCCCATGTTATCTTTCGGCCATCTCAGGGCCCATTTATTCTTGGGCTCATTTCCAACTGGGTAGGGGTACAATCTGCGTGAGTCTGGGTTATGTGTGGTGGGGCTGGTTCTTGGGCAAGTACAACCGTGGTTCTATCTCCATCAACAGGTAGCACGATCTTTTCTGAAGACCGTGTTTTTACTCCCACAGATACTGCCATCGCCCCCTCCAATTGAAATGGTTGATAAACAAGAAGAGTAATTGAATGTACAGACATTGTAAGATAGACAGGTGCAATGGATAGTAGGGAAGAAAACAGGGCATGAAATAATTCACATGTATGTTGTCTAACCAAACAGAATAGCAGGACATAATTTCACATATATGATGGCTAATTAAACAGGATAGCATGACACAATTTCACATGTATGATGGCTAACTAAACAGGATAGAATGACATACTTCAAAATATGATGACTATGTAAACAGGATGACATGATATAACTATACGATGTGTCTAGTAAAGTGGTTGGCATGCCATAGATCACAAACATGCTGTCGATGGAAACATGATGGCATGATATAATTCACAGATAGAATGACATAATTCAAAATATGATGACTATGTAAAAAGGATGAGATGGTATAACTATATTATGTCTTCAGAAAATGGGTTGGCATGCCATAATTTAGATACATGCTTTCTATGTAAACATCATGGCATGATATAATTCAAATATATGATTTATATACTAAGGAAGTGAGCAGAGGGCAATCGCATATATGATGTGTCAACTAAGGAGATGGCATTCAATACCGTGTATATGATGTAAAAACTAAGCATTGCAATACAACATATGCATGATATGAGTAATATAACCCTGCCAAGTTTGAGCATACACCTTAGGGGGATAATAGGACTGGTCATCTGCCTCTGAATCCTCCTCTGAAGAGCTATCTGTAACCAGCAAGATATCTGCTTCAGCAGGTAGCATTGTCTGCTCTGAAGACCTTGTTTTCACTCCAAATTTCTCCATCACCAATTCAAATGGCTGATGGACAGGAAGAGCAGTTGAATATGCAAACATTGTCGACAAAAGCAATGAGAAATACAAAAAAGGACGACATGATATAATTCACATATATGACGCTTGGCTAAACAGCATGGCATTGCATAATTCACATATATAATGCATTGCAACAAGATAACATTGCATAATTCACATATATAATGTTTTGCAACAAGATGGCATTGCATAATTCACCTATATGGTAATTAGACACTAAATAGGTGGCATTCACACAAAGCACGCCTAAACTAAGCAAATGACATAGCAATGCAAGATACCATACGCACGATATGAGCAACATAACACTGCCAAGTTAGAGCATGCACCTCGGGGGGAATAGGACTGGTCACCTGTTTATGAATCCTCCTCTGAGGAGCTATCTGTAACCAGCAAGACATGCACTTCGTCAGATAGCATTGTCTGCTCTGAAGACCTTGTTTCCACTCCAGATTTTCCATGACCATGCCGAATGGCTGATGCACAGGAAGAGTAATTGAATGTACTAAAATTGTTGACAAATTTAACACGTAATAAAAAATGATGGCATGATATAATTCACATATAAGATGACTGGCTAACCAGGGTGGTATTGCAAAATTCACATATATGATGCCTGGCTAAACAAGATGGCATTGCATGATTCACATATACGATAAAGAAACTAAACAGATGGCATTGACACAAAGCATGTCTAAACTAAGCAGATGACATCTTGATGTATACATTAAGCAATGCAAGGCACCATATGCATGATATTACCAACATCAGCATGCCAAGTTAGAGCGAAGACCTCATGGATTAAATAGGAGTGGTCTTCTGCTTTTGAATCCCCCTCAGCACAGTTATCCATCATGGAGCTACGTCTGAATGAAATTTATTGCCACGCAAGGCTCGTCTCTTTTGCTCTACATGTTCAGTTCCATTGTGTACAATAACTGACATGCATAGGAATAAAACATAGTGGGATTATGCAAGGAGTGCATGCACAAATCCAGAGTGATGGTAGCAAACTGTGGATAGACCCAAAACCAATGATAGCAGGCAGATAATAGCATTAGTTAAAAAATACAGATAATGGCTCCTTTAATGTTTGTTTGCACCCAACATGAAACTCATAGTAGACACCCGAGATTAACAAGATAGTAGATAGATAGTACTGATTGCTGCCCCAATATGTACCCCACAACCATTTAAAAACTCAAGTTTCAGCATAAGTTTGGACATGACTAAGAGTCTAATAGGTGAACACGATGATAAAGTAGCATGTCATCATATTAAGCGATGCATAAAGTAAGCAGACATGGAAGAGTGCGACCTCTCTTGCGGACCCGTGTAGTCCTCAAGGTCATCTGCTCAGTTGATGATGGTAATGCAGTTGTCATGGCTACCGGCGGCGGGGAAGAAGATCTGAGGCGGCGAAAGATAGTCTGGAGAGCGGAGCCCTGCTGTGGTCAACCCTTCCGTCGTTGGAGCAGCTGAGCAGGGGTCGAGCACAGCACTGCAGGAGCAGGACAAACCACACAAGGTTTTCTTTGACACATATCTGTAACAGAAGTAATTGTGTAAGGGCTTGTTTGAATTTCAGGATTCTAACAATGCAGGGATAGGAAATAGATAGGAATAGGATAGGAATGCACGTGCAAAACAGAGAATTTAAAACCACAGGATTTCTGCCAATCTGGGTGTTTGGTTCACAAGAATTGGAAGGTCACAGGATGCAAAGAAGCATGGTGAGATTCAAACAAACCAAAAGAAAATGTACGGTTATAATGCTATTATGCTACTATCTCTTAGTCTTGTGCTTCATGAATAGGAATTTGAAAAGGAGGACAAGTGGAAATTAAAATTCCTACGGTTTTTCTTTCAAGGAGACACTAAAGGAACAAATCCTACAGTTTTCCTTTGCTCCGTTCCTTTGCACCAAATTCATGAAAAGTAGTACCATAGGAAACTTTCCAATTCCTATGTATTTCATTCACTTTTCCTTTCAAGCACTGGCGATTCTAGTAGGCAGGCTTGAGCAAGGAAAAGCCTACACTAAAAAAATGTTTTTGTGCTACTTCTATTACTTTGGACCCAGGCCCCTGCCTTACTAGCTCAGCTCCCAGGGTCATCGACAAATGCACAGCTCAAATGCGCAGAGATAAATAATGATGGCATTCAAGAGAGTCCATCACGGATAGCTAAGTTGCCTGGTACCTCACTGCTTGTCATATAGTAGGATAAAATAATCGTATTTCCCGTTACTCCGTGTGCTCAGTGGACAATATATATAACATGTAGAGTAAAAAAGAGATGCAACAAGTGTACAACCTCTTTGGCGAAGCCATTTTAATCTCAGCGTGATTGGGTTGGTCGGTGAGGATGCTCCAGCTGACTTGGCTGTCGGAGGAGGGGAAGAAGATCTTAGGCATCTGGGGATGGAGCCCGAGGTACTGCTCCGCTGTGATGGAGGGTTTTGTCCTTAGAGCCGCTCCGGTGAGTTGTACGACGCTGAGGCTGAAGCAGGACAAGAGAGACAACGTTAACCTGAGTGGAATTCTAATAGCATCTCCAATAGATGACGTAAAATACATAACCACAAAGTGCTAGATGTAAAATACATCAGCCGCTCATCCCTGAACTTAATTGTGGAAACTGAATTTAATTGTCGAAACTGAACTTAACTGTCAAAAATGAATTTTGCTGTCGAAACTGAATTTTACTATCGAAACTGAATGCACTAGAGGTGAGGCTACACGTCAGTCGAGTGACTTTTTCATCTCTGGCCAGTCGATTTTGCAGCCGTTGGATACGAAATCAAGGGCATGCTATTCATCTTCAACATCCACCCCCCTGAGCCTCCAGCCACCACCGGCCAAACAGCCGCCCCCCGCCACCCACCGACGGCGGTGCACCTCCCCGCCCGCCCCAAAAACACTCCCCACCATCGGTCCGCCGCCGCCCCGGCCATCCCTCTAGACCCCCTGTGCCGAGCTTTTTCTCCGGTGATCCCCACGCCACCGCCCCACCACCGACGGCGACCACAGCCCCCACCCTGAACCCTAAGATAGATAGTGGGGTACCTCTCCGGTGAGCCCCCCTCCCCGCTGCGGCTGGTTCTTCCTTAACTCCGGCGAGCCCCCGAGCCCCTGAAAATCGACTGACCTAAAATTCGATTAAGTCGATTGAAGTGTAGCTAAATCGGAGTAGCATCGCAAGCAAGAGCAAGAGAAGGAGCAGACCAGGCAGGGAACCGAGAGCAAGAGCAGAGCAGCAGCACGAGCGAGATCTAAAGCAGCAGCAGCTCCTTTCGGATATCGGGTTCCGGCAAAACCCTTAAGGTTCAAACTCTGGGGTGCACGTGAAGGTCTTCCCCCTACCGATCCACGTCCCAATGCCTCGCTGAGAATCTAAGCTAAACGATAAACAACACAAGGGACACAAGATTTATACTGGTTCGGGCCACCGTTGTGGTGTAATACCCTACTCTAGTGTGTGGTGTGCTGGATTGCCTCAGGGGCTAAAGATGAAAAGTGCAGGGGAAGAACAGCCTCGTGAGAGGTGTTCTTGTGTGGTGGTTTTCTTGAGTAGGATTCTCTAAGCTCTCGATTCTCTCTACCTCAGATCTCTTCTACTATGGTGGCTAGCCCTATTTATAGAGGCCCTGATCCTCTTCCCAATATTGAGCAGGAAGGGCACCAACAACGGCCATTTTGAAGGGGAACATCTAGTACAAATTATCCTGACTAAAGTTGATCTTCGGCTGCCAAAGGCACTGGCGATGATGCCGTCTTGGGCTCCATGGTGACCTCCGTCCTGCCGCTCTGCTAGTCTTGGTCTTGTTGCACCAGAATGGTAACCTTTGCCTGATGCCTCGGTACTCCGTGCCTGTGCTTGCCCCCTTTGCACCAAAGAGGAAACAAGGACACTGCGCAGGCCGGCGCCTGCCTGGTCTCAATCGTCATGGCTTCTGTCACGAGTATCTCGCGAGGTACCCTTGCCTTGATCTCTCCGCCTCCTCGCGAGCCTGCCTGGTGAGACTGCTCCTGAGGAAGCCATGCGTCGTCCACCCCGCGAGGCTTGGCCCCTCGCGAGGGTCTTGAGCTTGGGTTGATGAAGATGGGCTGTATTGGGACACCACTTGAGCCACGCCGCAAGCCGCAGGCAGGCAAGTCTGGGGACCCCCGTTCCCAGAACGCCGACAGTAGTCCCCGGTCCCAAGGCGCGCTCGGACTTGGCTTAGCAGAGAAGCGAAGGGGCAAGTGCGAAGCGCCACGGGCCCCAACAGCCTGTGGCCTTGGTCGCCGCATGGCGGTTGATTGGACGTGGGCGTCTCCGCTTCCCCACGCTGTCTCGGCAACCGCCCGACTTGACAAGTCCCTGCATGCAAAAATGAGTCATGATTACCTGCGATCGTGGAGGCCGACGGTTGGCCTCCCTCGGGTTATAAATGCGGGATGGTGCAGGCCCCCGCAGTCCGCTCCTTCTTCCTTGCTCCTCCCCCATCTGCTTGTTGTGTCCCATGGCGCCTACAAAGAGGTTCTCGGCCATAGAGAAGGGGAAGGCTTGCCAGGAAGGGCCTGGCTCTCCTCCGCCCAAGTGCGGCCGAGGTCGTCCCCGCAAGCACACAGCGACTCCCGCAGTGGCCGCCCGTGGTCGCGGCAGAGGTCCTTTGCACGGTGAAGATCGCTCGATTGGCGGGGGAAGACACACCATGGCTGCGCGGCCTCCCCGCCCGCGCTTTCACTCGGCAGAGGTGCTACCGGAGTTTGTCGTTTGGTCGGCGGATCCGGCTGGCAACTGGCTTCAGCTCCCCCGCTTATTCACCGGTGAACTGCCGGCCGGTGCCACTGGTGGGCTCTGGCTTCAGGCAGACGGCTTCTGCAGTAGAGCCTCCTGGGTCGCAGTGGAGGTCTCCATCGCCGAAAATGTGGCCTTGGCCCGCGGCTAGCAGACGTTTGCTCGCGCGTGTGGCCTGGGCCGGCGGTGCACCCTGCATTTCAAGTTTGACGGTGACGCCACCCTCTACGTGAGGGCGTTCGGAGAGGATGGACGCCGTGTTGAGTGCTGCCCTGAAGATGGTGACGGCGACCATGTGCTTAGACTCGGCGACGGCCGTGACGAAGACGAAGGCGGGCCCGTGCCTGGCGGCGTCCGTAGCTTGCCAAGCTTCAGCGGTCCCCCTTTGATGACAGCTCCTCTAGCGGTGGCCGTGATCAACCACCGCGCCGTCGTGCTCGCTTCGAGGGGGTAACGGGTCATCCCACCGTTGCGCCTCGGTGAAGCGTGAGGAGGGGTCTGATTGAGCTCCGGAGGGCGGTGCGAATCACCCTCCACGAGTCGTTGCCGGGCAAGCCGCGTTTATTTTGTTTTTCTCCTTTTCCTGCATAGAGAGAGAGATAGAGAGACAGAGAGAAGTGTGGAGCCCCGCGGGGGCGTGCTGGACTGTTGCCTTCAATTATTATGCTATTTACATTATTCCCATGTCATGTTACGGTATTGCGTGCTCATGCGTAGGAACAACTTAGCTCGGGAGGACTCGTTGCAGTCTTCGCCTCGCGAGGCTCCTACCTAAGACCTCGTCGAGCGTCTTGAGGCCTGCAAAAATTAGCCGGCGGGATAGCTTTTGAACCCTAGTGGTGAGGGTGACCGGCTCAGGTCCTGTGTTTGTGTCGGGATGCCCGTGGGGCATGGACCGGGAGGAGTGCTCCCGCTGTGAAATTGAGTAGGGAAGCCTCACGAAATTAGGTCAGAAGATACTCGCGAGGGCGCCCGCGCAGCCCCCTCGCGAGGCTTGTGAAAGAGAAGACGAGTCGGCGAGCAAGAAAGGCAGAGAATCACGGGCCGGGGACAGCAAGCAACACTAAAAGCAACTCCAATAAAGTTTCGAACAAGGGTGAACAAGCCAACTGTAGAAAGCAAATGAAAAGCCGCATCCGGCACCTAATCTAGTCTTCGACGTCTTCTCACCAGCACGGAGCTAAGTGCTGCCACTGGGCATGGGCGAGAGCCCCCGAGGCCCGAGGGCGGCACTTCGGAGACTCCGAGGCGTGTACAGCCCCAACTCATAATTACATGACAGTGTCACGGGCGGCGAGCTTCACAGGCATTGGCCTTCTTCACAGGCACCAGGCCTTTTCTTGGGGCGATGAGCTTCACAGGCACTGGGCCTTCTTCTCAGGCACCGCGCCTTTCCTTGGGACGACGAGCTTCACAGGCGCTAGGCCTTCTTTACAGGCACTGGGCCTTACTTTGGGACGACGAGCTTCGCAGGCGTTGGGCCTTCTTTACAGGCACTGTGCCTTACTTCAAGGGTAAAATCTCCGGAGGTGCTTAATGTTCCACGCTTTCGGGATGGGCACCCCCTCCTGGGTCTCCAAGCGTGGGGCGCCAGGTCTGGAAACATGAACAACCTTGAACGGGCCCTCCCACATGGGCGAGAGCTTGTGCAGCCCTTCCCTGGAGAGCACCCGCCTAAGCACAAGGTCACCTACCTCGAGAGTCCTGGGGAGGATGTTGCGGCAATGGTACCGCCGCAGTGCCTGCTGGCATCTTGCCGCTCGAAGCATGGCCTCCAATGGTGTTCCTCCCCCAGCACGAGATCCATCCCCTGCATGGCGTCCTGTTGCGCTTCGTCAAACGCCAGGACCCGTGTGGAGCGACACCTGACCTCGTGAGGGAGGACCGCCTCTGCTCCAAAGACGAGGAAGAACGGGGTTTCGCCGGTTGACTTGGTAGCGGTTGTGCGAATGGACCACAGCATGGACTGGAGCTCGTCGTACCAGCCCCTACCGCAGGCCTCCAACTTCTTCTTGAAGGTCCTGGTTTTGAGACCTTTCAGGACCTCTGTGTTGGCACGTTTAGCCTGGTCGTTGCTCCAAGGGTGTGCCACCGAAGCGTAGCATATCTGCATTCCAAGGTTAGCACAATATGTTTTGAAGAGATTGCTGGTGAACTGCGAACCGTTGTCGGTGATGATGCGATTAGGCACCCCAAACCGGCTCACGAGGCCCTTGATGAACTTGACTGCTGAACCAGCTGGGATGGTGCGAACAGCTTCCACCTCTACCCACTTGGTGAACTTGTCAATGGCGACGTAGAGGTAGCGATAGCCCCCTGGCGCCCGGGGAAACGGGCCTAAAATGTCCAGCCCCCAAACTGTGAACGGCCATGAGAGTGGAATGGTCTGCAGGCCCTGAGCCGGCTGATGAATCTGCTTGGCGTGGAATTGACAGGCTTCACAAGCCTTCACCAGCTCGATTGCGTCGTTGAGTGCTGTAGGCCAATAGAGCCCGCTGTGAAACACCTTGCCGATGAGGGTCCGTGATGACGAGTGGTGCCCACAGTCTCCACCGTGAATGTCTGCCAGCAACTCTTTCGCCTGCTCCCTGGAGATGCAACGCAGGGAAACAACATTTGGCCGCTTCCGGTAGAGCTCTCCGTCTTGGATGCAGTAGGCCGTGGCCTGCCGCGCCATGCGTTCCGCGTCCTCCTCCTTCTCTGACAGAGTCCCTTGCATCAGGTAATCCTTGAGTTCCGCAGTCCAACATCCCTCTTGAGGCTCCAGCGCCAGGAGCAAGCGTGCTCCTAAGGTCGGGCCACAGGCCGGAGCTCCTGAGGCAGGTGGTTGAGGGAGTTCCTCCCGAGGCTGCGCTGTACTTGATAGTGACGGTGCTGCTGAGGGCTTGAAGAGTCGTTCCTCGAAGACGTCGGGCTCTTGATGCAGCCGCCTGGATGCCCTCCTGGCGATGTCATCAGCCTCTTGATTGGTGCCACGGGGCACATGCTGCAACTCCAACCCCCAAAACTGCTTCTCCATTCTGCGGACCTCCGCAAGATACGCTTCCATGTGCTCGTCCTTCGGCTCGTACACCTTGTTGGAGAAGTTGACGAGGATCTATGAATCACCCTTGATGATGAGGCGCTTTACCCCCAAGGCCGCTGCTGTCTTCAAGCCTGCTATCAGCCCTCGTATTCTGCTATGTTGTTGGAGACCTTCTCTCCATGCTAGAAACAGAGTTGTACGGCGTAATAGAGCTTGTCCTGAGTGGGAGATATAAGCACTACGCCAGCCCCCATGCCATGTCACGAGAACGCTCCGTCGAAGTACATGACCCAGCCGTCCGGCGCCTCACTTCCTAGGGAAAGTGACCGATCTTCGCCTGCTTCAAGCCCTGGCTCCTCTGTCCATTCTGCCACAAAATCTGCAAGTGCGGCTCCTTTGACGACCCTTGTCGTGCTGAATTCCAACTGAAACGCTTGCAACTCGATGTTACATTCGGTGACCCTTCCCGCTGAGTTGGGACTCCTGAGTACCCTTTCTAATGGATATGCCGAGATGACCTTGATGGGGTGACCTTGGAAGTAGTGCCGTAGCTTGCACGAGGCCACTAATATTGCGAGCAAGAGCTTCCGAGGCATGGGGTATCGTGCCCTCGCATCCCGCAGCACCGTGCTAACGAAATACACTGGATGCTCGACGAGGGTAGGCATGCTGGCAAGGTCGGTGCCCTCTGAAGGGTCAGGCGCCTTCTGAGACGACGGAGCCCCCAGCCCCTGGCTGCCTGGTGCGGCCTCTTCTGCCCTGGGGGCGTCCCCCTGTAGAGGCTGGCCTCCATCTGCTGTGGCCGTGGTCTTCACGAGGCCTTCTTGGTCTTGCGCTGCCGTGGCCGGTCGTGGCGCAGCTTTGACTTGGCGCTCCTCCCGTACCTCCACTAGAGCTGCACTTGCGGAGTAGGGTGTGGCGGCGAGGTAGAGCACCAAGGGCTCCCGAGGGCGTGGAGCCACCATAACCAGAGGGCTGATCAGGTACTTCTTGAGGTCTTGGAACACTTTGTCAGCCTCTTGAGTCCATTTGAATGGACCCTTCTTCTTCATCAGCTTGAAAAAGGGTAGGGCACATTCCCCCATCTTGGAGATGAAGCGCCCTAACATAGTTACTCGCCCAGTGAGCTTCTACATTTCCCTGAGGGTTTGCGACGGACTCATGTCTTCGACTGCCTTCGCCTTCTCCGGGTTAGCCTCAATACCTCTGTGGGACACAAGGAAGCCTAGAAGCTTGCCAGAAGGAACACCGAACACGCACTTCTCCGGGTTGAGCCGCAGGTCCACCTCGCGAAGGCTCGCGAAGGTTTCTTCCAGGTCCTGTATCAGGGTTTTGGCCTCCCGAGACTTCACCATGATGTCATCAACGTAGGCCTCGGCGTTTCTCCCGACCTGCCGGCCCAAGGTGATATGCATCAGTCGTTGAAAGGTTGCGCCTGCGTTGCGCAACCCGAACGGCATGCAGGTATAGCAGTACACCCGCATAGGGAGGAAGGCCGTTTTCTCCATGTCTTCTACCGCCATCTTGATTTGGTGATAGCCAGAGAAGGCATCCAGGAACCACAGCAGGTCACACTCGGTGGTGGAATCGACGATCTGGTCAATGCGGGGGAGCGGGAACGGGTCTTGAGGGCAAGCTTTGTTGAGGTTGGTGAAGTCGACGCACACGCGCTCCTTTCCCCCCTTCTTTGGCACAACAACGGGTTTGGCGAGCCATTCAGGATAGCGAACTTCGCGAATGAGACCCACAACTTCAAGCTTACGGGTTTCTTGGACGATGAAGGCCTACTTCTCGGTGGACTGTCGCCTCGCCTTCTGCTTCATTGGGCGCATGTCGGGGCACATGTTCAGATGATGCTCAATTACCTCCCTTGAAACCCCCGCTAGCTGCTTGGGTTCCCACGCGAACACCTCCTTGTTCGCGCACAGGAACTTCACCAAGGCCTCTTCTTGTTTGGGGTTGAGATTGGCGCCTATGGTGAAGGTGGCGCTGGAGGATCCATCCTCATCGATTGGAACTTGCTTGGTTTCCGCCTTGTCTTGGGTGAACAGCTGCTTCTTCTTGGTTGGCGTAGCCCCCTTGGCCTCGAGGGTGCCAGCGCTAGTGGGTTGTGCCACGGCGGCCGCCTTGAAGGTGAGCCTGAGCACCTGCAGGGCATCTTTTGTATCTCTAGACATGGTGAGGACGCCGCTGCTCCCGGGCATCTTCATGAGGTTGTAGGCCGGGTGAGTCACTGCCATGAACTAGGCCAAGGCAGGGCAGCCGAGGATGGCGTTATACGGGAGGCCGATGGGGGCGATGTCGAAGTCGACCAGCTCCGTGCAGAAGTTGTCGTGGGTGCCAAAGGTCATCGGGAGGCGGATCTGCCCCAGGGAGCCGGTGGAACTGCCTTCGACGCCCGAGAAGGGCTTGCTGGGATGGAGTCGCTCTGGCGGCACATGGAGGAGCCTGAAGGCCTCCACCGAGAGCATGTTGAGGCCGGCACCGCCGTCGATGAGGGTCCTGGTGACGGCCACCTCGCAGATGGTGGGGGTGCATAGCATCGGGAGCGCGCCCGAGCAGGCGGTGTTGGAGGGGTGATCGTCCGAGCTGAAGGTCAAGTCGGCCTTGGGTGCCACCCAGCCCGGGGGGGCTTCGCGGCGCTTGAGGGCAGCGCCGATCTGGCGGACGAACGGCTTGACGTGGTGGCTCGAGGGTGGGGCTTGCGAGCCGCCCAGGAGAGTTGCGAAGACCGGGGGCGCCGGCGCAGCATAATGGGCAAGGAAGAGTGTCGGTGTACTAAAGTAGGGGTACCTTAGTACCCCAAACTTGTGCACGGGCAGTCGTAGCGTCCCGCGGCAAGGCTTGCCAGGCGTCCGCCAAGACCCTTCACTATTCATATTACTGCCATTCAAGAACAAAGTGTTAACCGAGAAGACAAGGCCCCGGCAAGAGGAGCTTGCCGGGAAGGACAAGACCCCGGCAAGAGGAGCTTGCCGGGAAGGCCAACCAAGGCACTTCAAAAAACTTGCCGTGACGCGCCGCGCGTCCCGGCAAGACCCGACGAGCGGCAAGCTTGCGGGTGCGACAAGACAGAGACCACGGCAAGGCACTTGCCGCGGCGAAGCCACCACTCTGCGCCCACGCTCCAGCGCATCCGACGATGTGTCGCCGGAGGATCGCTCCTGGTGCACGTGGCGGGTAGCTGTGCAGCCAAGCGGTGCGAGGTGGCGATGGAGATGACGAGAAGGCCATCGTGGCGATCGGTGGCGCCCTTAATGGACGTTTCCTACACTGTTTGGGCGACCGGACGGGCATTAAATGCCCTTGTCCCCTACCGTCAGAGTTACGTAGGGGGCACTGTTGACAGCAGTTGTACCAACCCGCGTTTTTACGTTTTTACCCCTCTCTCTGCGTTGCCACCTGTCGGTGACCCCTTTAGACTATAAAAAGGAGGCCCATGCGCACGTAGAAGGGGTTGGACTCATTCGAGACTACAGCATACCCACGCTTTCGAGCAAGAAAAGAATAGAAACACAAAGCAGCAGTAGGAGTTTTATCTCTCCGGAGAGCTTCCGAAGCTGGGTAAAATCCCTCGCGTGCTCGACCTCGATCTGCTCTTCGTGCGCCCTCCGCTCCCTGCCGGACCAAAAAGGGGCCCTGCCCCATAGGTGCTCGTTTCCCCACGACAAAGAGGCTGCGCAGCTCCTCCCAGGAGGCCACCGAAGCCACTGACAGGTGGATCAGCCACATGCACGGGATGCCGGTGAGGGTCATGGGCAGCCAGTTATCCATGACCTCGTCGTCGCCCCCGGCCTTGAGGACGGCCTCCTCATACGCCAGCAGGAAAGCTAGCGGATCCGTCGTGCCATCGTAGCGCGGGGACATGTCTGGCTTGAACTTGTTCGGCCACTGCACCTGTCGCAAGGCGGGGGCCAAGGCTCGGAGCCCCCTGGCCCAGTGCCGACGTCGGTAACCAGAGCGGGCGGCGCGTTGTCCGCCATGAGGGCGAAGCGCGGTGTTGACAAAGAGCGGGTCGACGGAAGGGAGAGCTCCGGCGCACCCCTACCTGGCGCGCCAAATGTCGGATATCGGGTTCCGGCAAAACCCTTAAGGTTCGAACTCTGGGGTGCGTGCGAAGATCTTCCCCCGACCGATCCACGTCCCAACGCCTCGCTGAGAATCTAAGCTAAACGATGAACAACACAAGGGACACAAGATTTATACTGGTTCGGGCCACCGTTGTGGTGTAATACCCTACTCCAGTGTGTGGTGTGGTGGATTGCCTCAGGGGCTAAAGATGAATAGTACAGGGGATGAACAGCCTCCCGAGAGGTGTTCTTGTGTGGTGGTTTGCTTGTGTAGGATTCTCTAAGCTCTCGATTCTCTCTACCTCAGATCTCTTCTACTGTGGTGGCTAGCCCTATTTATAGAGGCCCTGGTCCTCTTCCCAAATATTGAGCGGGAAGGGCGCCAACAACGGCCATTTTGAAGGGGAACATCTAGTACAAGTTATCCTGACTAAAGTTGGACTTCGGCTGCCAAAGGCACTGGCGATGACGCCGTCTTGGGATCCATGGTGGCCTCCGTCCTGCCGCTCTGCTGGTCTTGGTCCTGTTGCACCGGAATGGTAACCTTTGCCTGATGCCTCGGTACTCCGTGCCTGTGCTTTCCCCCTTTGCACCAAAGAGGACACAAGGACACTGCGCAGGACGGCACCCACCTGGCGCCCGGCTGGTCTCGATCGTCATGGCTTGCGTCACGAGTATCTCGTGAGGTACCCTTGCCTTGATCTCTCCGTCTTCTCGCGATCCTGCCTGGTGAGGCCGCTCCTGAGGAAGCCTTGCATCATCCGCCCCGCGAGGCTTGGCCCCTCGCGAGGGTCTTGAGCTTGGGTTGATGAAGATGGGCCGTACTGGGCCACCACTTGAGCCATGCTACAGGCCACAGGCAGGCAAGTCTGGGGACCCCCGTTCCCAGAATGCCGACAGCTCCTACTGATGTGGATGTCGCCGCCGAGGGAGCGACGCCGTGGAGGAAGTGGCCGGTGACGCCTCCGTGGATGGAGTCGCGCAGTGTCGGCTTGGGAGCAAGCGCCGGCAGCACCGTGAGATCGAATCAAGAAGAAAATGTGGCGGTTAGTGTACAACCTCTTTGGTGGCGCCGACTAGGCGGCAGCTTCATCTGAGGAAACGGTGATGATGATGCTCTTCCGGTGGTGCAGGTGAAGACGGCGGTGTGGGAATGGAGGTGGCGCAAAATACGAGGGGAACATCGGGGCAGCTCCTTGGAGGTGGAGGGCGAGGTGGCTGAACTAGTGGGACGACTAAATCGACGACGGATCCTCATCCGGTACGATGGATGAGGGACTTCGAGGTGTTGCTATGGACGACGTCATCGGGGAAGAGGCTCCGGCTGGGTGGCGGACAGAGGAGGGTGTGGGGCTTCGCGGGTTTTCCCGGCCTCGGTGTACGAATGGGTGGGCGGATGGGCTGGGAGTGGGGAACCATGGCTTAGGGATGTGCTTGTCCGAAATGTGGGGTAGGTTACAAAAGTACCCCCACCGATTTGAGGCTGTTCTTTCGGTTCAGGGGTATCACGGGCATTTCACGTGTCGGGATTTCACAGGAGGTGGGAGTTTTTGTGCGCGTTGTAATTTTGGAATAGTGAGGCGCGGGTTGAGATGGAGGGTGTTGTCGGAGCACAACGAGACAAAGATATATCTTAAATATTTCGGGCTAACAAGGCGCGGGTTGAAATTTCCGGACAAGCCTAACATGTACTATACCAAATCAATTCGCACTACAAATGTCATTCAAAACTTTGAATTTATGTTATGTTCAATTAAAATATTTCGCTACGTGTAAAATGCATGCAACCTACTACTCAAATGAACGTTTTAGTGCATTCCAAACATATATACTACCGCTTCAATATGAACTAAATTTGAATTCGTTTCTCTATTTGAATAAGATCCACAATAGTAATTGTTGTGAAGTCAAAGCATTTGAATTCGTTTCTCTGTTTTAATAAGATCTACAATCATCATTATTCTCAAGTTAAACCATCGTTTGTGTATTATCTTCACAGTACACCTCATGATTAGTCTCGAGTTACATATGAACTATGTGTACTATATGAACTCGAACTCAATTTTTTGAATCCACTTTATGTTGATTTCAAATCATAGTACATTTCAAGATCTAGCTAGATCTTCATAATCTAAACCATGTCTCATATGTATAATGTGTTTATCACATTATGTATGGTGCCCCGCCCCCTACGCCTACAAGTATTTAGATGTGAGTTGCAACCACCACACATTACCACAAATTCAAATAAAATTTGAGAATGTTCGAATATAGTATTGTTTAGATTGTTTGATATTTAGTTGTAAGCTGCAAATACCACACATTATCACAAATTCAAATAAAATGTGAGATTGTTCGATGTATAGTATGGTTTAGATTGTTTGACATTTAGCTGTGAGCGGCAAATGCCATGCATTATCACATTATGGTATAACATGTGCAAATCCACAACACGTGTATCACCGCTATATTGATGCATGCATATGTTTAAAACACTATGATCTCCTATTCAAATATATGAATCCACTTTCATATGAAATTATGATCTTTGTTAGTCTCTTACACCCACACAATCCTCTAACCTTTATAGCTACCACTAACTTTCTCTCATGCATGCACACGCCCTCCTCGCCCTACCCCTCCCTCAGCATTCTATTCATCGCGCACCTTTTTTTTCTTTAGGTCGTTCTCCCACAGTATCCACAACTCCTTTCTGACACACACCGATCAATAAACCTCCCAGTGATGTCTGCCTACAACTTACACACGCACCTTCAATCTCCTCCTTTATGTGTCCTTGCCTCGTGTCTCTCATTCAGTCCCACACACATGTAAACTCTCGCCCCTCTTTTCATCGATCTCACAACTGCACACTCCTCCCCCTATCTAGCTAGTAGTTGGGCCTCTCGCACCACCTCCTAGCTCCATTCTCTCTGTCTATCCGTCTCGCCAGGCCTTATTTGCCTCTAACAAATGGACGTATACCGACTGATCTCCTGCTATACATATAGCTAGCTAGGTCCTTATAACTCGTTTTCCCCACGCATCGATCGATCTACCTCATTAGTTATGTCTCTCCCTTCCCCTGACAAACAACAACTGATCTACCAATCTAGTTAGGTTTGCTTACAAAAACATGGTTCCCCTTCATCATCCATGGATGCGTCCCGACAGATCTATCACGCACAGGCACACACAGAAACACATCCCCACTCTTATTGATAATATTGCAGTTCCACCCTCAGTTTGTCTAGTAGGCCTCTCCCACCATCTTCGAGAAGCAACTCCATCACCCATCCAACACTCTACCCCTCTCCCTCCCTCTCTCTCTCTCCTCTCTCTCTCTCTATCTCTCTCTCTTTGTCCCATCCTATTTCATGTCCTTCAGTTATGTATGGATGTCGATCGATATCCCTCAAGACATAGCTGGGTCTCTCCTTATCAACACATATGCGAGTCGTTCTACCTCTATAGTTAGGCCTCTTCCTACCCCTTCCCCCGCCCCCTCCCACACACACACACTAATACATCGAGCGCTCTAGTAATGTCTCCCTGCCACACACAAACTTAACATGTGCCCTCTGACATTCCGGTAGGTCAGTCGCCCTATATCTTTGACTTGCACACACACACACAATTTCGATGGCTCTCTTCATCGATCTCGCCCCCACCCACTTGATCCTCTCTTTTCGACTCTATCGATATCTATGACCCCTCCCTCTCTTCTCGTGGATCGCCCGGCCCTCTATATATGATATGGATAGGCCTCCATTTCACACACATTGCATGCAAAAAAATTGTGAAGTAAATATCGGCTCTGACATGTCAATCGCTGAGATGCATAATCATCGATTTTTTTGAATGTTCTCTATGAATTGTCAGGCCTATGTGTTTGATTGCAATGTACAGGAACGCTAAAAAGCTGTTCAAACTCTTTGTACTCCTTCTATTCCTTTTTACTTCGCACATTGTGAAAGTGCATACTTTTTTCTATAAGATTGGTCAAAGTAGAGATTCTTTGACTGCAGATAAAACTTGTATGCAGACTAGAAAGGACCGGAGGGAGTGAAACTGCTGCAAACAAGGTGATCACCCTGGGAATAATGCTAGTACGTATTGTTTTGCATGTTCATCCAACGCCGGTGATACAAGAATTCGAACTAATTGAAATAAATTCATTCATACACGGTCGGATTTCATATAAACATGCCGGATTTCATTACATTTCATACATTCTTCAACTAAAAAGGGGTGCGCTAGAGGTATAATTAATTAACCGAAGCTACCCACCTGTGTCTGGCTGAGCTGAACAGAAGCTTCAGTGACTTAACTGCAGGTGCAGTTGCATAACTGACATGTGGCCTAGATGCCTGTTGGGCCCACGTGTCAGTTAGCCAACTGCACCAGGACTTAAGTAGAAGCAACGTCTTCTCCAACATAGCTCTCCGACTCCACGTCGCCGCCAAGAAGCTAACCGGCCGTCAGTGGTCAACCCGCCTAGCTTGGCTTCAACCGGAGGGTAGCAGCGGTGGCCTTACTTGGACCCGAGCGGCGGCGACCTACCATGTTCTACTCTTCCTCGTTTTCCGTGTGGCACAGCCTTGTTGGCAGCGGGGCGGGGCCTCGGCGGACCCGGATGTCACATCCCTAGCCTTACCTTGCACTAGGCTAGCACTTGTCTGTTGCATCATGTTTAAATTCTGTTGAAACTTGAAATGGGGATGACAGAAACCCCCAGCACCCTAACTCAACTAGGGTTACTAAAATACTTTTTCAATGAACCCAAAATGCCCTTCTAAAATGTTCATCATTTTGGCATTAGTCTAGAGCCTCTCCCAAAAATGGGTCACATTTTTCTAGGCCATTCTGGATTTTGAATTAAATCATATGTTATTTGCATTTGGACATTTAAATGCTATAAAATATTTTAAATGTCCAAATAATCATAAACTAAAATGCTTGCTGTTGGATATATTTCAAACAGTGGGCCTGAGCAGTTCCATGATTTTTGAGTTAGTGTTAGTATTTTTTAATAAAGCCCTAAATATTATAGAGTAATAGAAAAACAAAAACATTTAGAAGAGAGAGAGAAGAACTACCTGGCCCACCTACCTGTAGCCGGCCCAGCTCGCTGGCCCAGCCCACCTGGCGCCTTCTGTCGTCTTCCTCCCCGAGCCAGTAGGCAAGGCGTGTGGCCGCCGTGCGCGCACACACGCGCGCCACCTCCTTTTTTCGAAAAGGAGGAAAACCCCCGGACTCTGCATCTGGACGATGCATACGGCCAATTTATAAATTATTAACACAAGACCTTACAAAGTTGTACAACAGTAAGACCAAATCCACCATCTTCGCAACCTCTGTCGCTACTCCTATCTAACTGATGAAGGGGCGCTGATGGTCTGGGCCTAATACCAAACAAACCTCGCAGCCAAACCTAACATCTAAGACCTGAGGTCCCAACCAAGCCGCCTGCCGGGTATGGGAACCCACCAGTCCGGCGTGCTCTTCAACTAGGACCCCTGCCGGGTATGAGGCCACCACAGCCACGTACCATCATCCATCTTCAGAGCTGTACTGTTGCATGAACCGTGCCAGGTCACTCTGCCATCGACGCCACCACGACGCCAGACAGCGCCACCATCCTGCGCTCGTCCATCATCACACGCCCACCGGCGATACCCCCACTACTCCATGCCGCTGAGACTCACCGTTGTCGATGTGCCAGATGCCACGCCGCTCCTCCGACGCGAACACCAAAAACAGGAAACGCCCTAAAGATACAAGGGGAACTCTGCACAACATGAAAGCCGCCGCGAGCAGCTGGAGAGATCCAGCCGGCGGCCAAAGCCCCCACCTTCATGAGCCCACACCCGAGTCCTAGCTCCCCAGGCAACGCCTCCAAGGAGGGGATGACGCCCATGGCGCCACCGCTGCCCAATCCAGGCCGGATTTTGGGTTTTCACCTGGGAGAGGACTGGAGGTTACAAGAATAAGGACCACGACACCGCCTTCAAGAAGGATGTGTCGCCCAAAGCCGACGCCGCTGTCGAGCCGAACCAGCCGGCCTAGGGTTTCCCCCGGTCCCAATCTACACCACCATCCCTAGAAGCATCGGAACCAGCAACATCCATCGGCATCAAGCGCAAAGGGGAAGGAGCGTGAACGAGGTAGCAGCAAGCCTCCAGATCTGGTGAGGACGAAGGCCCCCGAACTGCCGCCGCCAAGCACTGACTCCCCACCACCCGAGCGGTCGAGGATGCCGGGCAGAGTCCCCCCGTACACTGTCCAGGGCGCGAACGGCGGCACCGAACCAGCAGGGGGCGCCGCCCCGTGGGTCCGGATCTCCGCGAAGGGACAACCAAGGCCTCGCCCCCACCTTCCTCGGCAGCCGCACGACGCATCGGCGGCTCCTCTGGTGGAGACAGGAAGGAGAGGACGGGGAGGGGAGGCCGCCGGCGGCGGCAAGGGTTAGCTGCCCGTGTCGCCCCTGTTGGAGCGACCCGTGCCACCTCCTGCTTCCCGACGCTGCCCTGATGCACCAGGAGACGCCACGACACCCCCCCCCCCGGACCCTCTGCACCTCTCCCCTCTCTCGCTGGACCTCCTCCCCCTCCTCTGCATCTTTCTGCGGCGCCACCGAATGCTGCCGTCACCGCCGCTTGCTGCTGCCACAGCCACCGCCTCCCCCTCGCTTCTCTGACCAGCCCACGAGCTCTTCCTAGAACCCGAGCACCTCTCCGCTGACCCATGCAAGGCCGGAGGACCCCAAGACGACGTCGCAACCTTTCTTCCCCGTCCACGGCCGCCGGATACCGCCGCTCGATTCGCCATCTCCGTCGCCTCCCCGAGCACGCCGACCAGCTCTTTGACCTCATCATGAGCCTCTGCCTCGAACCTCTCTCTCCCCGTGCTCTTTTGCTCTCTGTAGATCGTGGTTCCACCGGAGCCGAGAGCTGGCCACCGCCGTTCTTGGCGCTGTCATAGCCAGAGCTAGCAAAGCTCATGCCCGAGCATGGCTACGTGCTCAGCAGCTCCGTAGCAAGCTAACGCCACCACCACTCGTCCTCCCATGCACCATAGCGCTACGCCGCTCGAACCCCTAGCTTTAGCCGCCGCCGTCGACCCTGGCCTCCCTGTGCCTAGCTGCATGCGCCCCTAGACGCGGGGGAGCACGGGCTCCCTCCTGGTGCCCTCAGCGTGCCCAGCCGCAGCCTGTAGCGCCGCCCCGACAAACTCCGGCGATTTCCCGCCGCGGTCGCCGGCATCACCTGCTGACGTGGCGCTGGTTAATTAGCGCTAATAACCCCGCTAAACACCCCCAGGGCCACTACCATGTAGGCCCTAGTGCCTGCTTAGGTTAGTTTAATTTCCTGCTTAAATTAGTTCATAACCCAACGGGCCCCATGAGGGAGTCCTGGACTAGGGGGTGTCCGGACAGCCGGAGTATCATCGTCCGCCGGACTCCAAGACTACGAAGATACAAGATTGAAGACTCCGTCCCGTGTCCGGATGGGACTTTCCTTGGCGTGGAAGGCAAGCTTGGCAGTACGGATATGTAGATCTCCTACCATTGTAACCGACTCTGTGTAACCCTAGCCTCCTTCGGTGTCTATATAAACCGGAGGGCTTTAGTCCGTAGGACAACATACATTACAACAATCATACCATAGGCTAGCTTTAGGGTTTAGCCTCCTTGATCTCGTGGTAGATCCACTCTTGTACTACCCATATCATCAATATTAATCAAGCAGGACGTAGGGTTTTACCTCCATCGAGAGGGCCCGAACCTGGGTAAAACATCGTGTCCCTCGTCTCCTATTACCATCCGCCTAGACGCACAGTTCGGGACCCCCTACCCGAGATCCGCCGGTTTTGACACCGACATTGGTGCTTTCATTGAGAGTTCCTCTGTGCCGTCACCGATAGGCCCGATGGCATCTTCAACCAACAACGCTGTCCAGGGTGAGACTTTTCTCCCCGGACAGATCTTCGTATTCGGTGGCTTCGCACTGCGGGCTGATTCGCTTGGCCATCTGGAGCAGATCGAAAGCTACGCCCCTGGCCATCAGGTCAGATTCGGAAGTCTAACCTTCACGGCCAACGTCCGCGGAGACTTGATCTTCGACGGGCTCGAGCCACAGCCAAGCGAGCCGCACTGTTACGATGGGCATGATCTAGCTCTGCCGCCGGACAGTGCCTTGGTGGCCGCACGAATCCGCTTCGGCCATTAGTTCGGAGCCGATCGCCCAGACCGAGGATCGGTGGATGGACACCGCCTTGGGGGCTCCAACTTCCACGGCGATGGAGCCGAACGCTAATCTTGTCCCCTGCGACACTCGTGATTCCGAGGTTCCGGACTCCTTGCCGGACTCCGAACCCCCCACGCCCCTACCAATCGATTCGGATTGGGCGCCGGTTATGGAATTCACCGCCGCGGACATCTTCCAACACTCGCCCTTTGGCGACATCCTAAAATCGCTAAAACACCTCTCGTTATCGGGAGAGTCCTGGCCGGATTATGGCCAGGATGGTTGGGGTATGGACGACGAAGAAATTCAGAGCCCACCCACCACCCACTTTGTAGCCACTATCAACGATATAACCGACATGCTAGACTACGACTCCGACGACATCGACGCTATGGACGACGATGCCGGACACGAACAGGAACCAGCGCCTACAGGGCACTGGAAGACCACCTCGTCATACGACATATACATGGTGGACACCCCAAAAGACGGGGACGGCGAAGAAGCAGTGGAGGCAGACTCTTTAAAGAAGCAGCCCAAACACCGGCGTTAGCGGCGCCGCTCTAAATCCCGCCACAACAAGAATGGAGATTCCGGCACAGGAGATAATAATACCCCAGAGAGTGCCGAAGACAATCCCCTCAGCAAGACTCGGCGCAGGAGGATGCAGAAGCAAGCCCTCACGAGAGGGCGGCAGACGAAGAGGTTGAGGATCATAACTATATGCCTCCCTCCGAAGACGAAGCAAGCCTCAACGATGACGAATTCGTCGTACCTGAGGATCCCGTCGAACAAGAGCGTTTCAAGCGCAGGCTTATCGCCACAGCAAACAGCCTAAAGAAAAAGCAGCAACAGCTTCAAGCTGATCAGGACCTGTTGGCCGATCAATGGACCGAGGTCCTCGCGGCCGAAGAGTATAAACTCGAACGCCCCTCCAAAAGCTACCCAAGACGCAAGTTGCTCCCCCGATTAGAGGAGGAAGCATACATACCTCCATCACCAGCGCACGATACGGCTGACCGACCACCCCGTGGTCGTGACAGAGAGGCATCCAGGCCCCCAGCCAAGACCGTACCCCGGCATCGCTCCAAAAGTACGAAGCCAAGAGGGAACGCGTCGGACTTGCGAGACATATTGGAGGACAAAGCAAGGCCAGATCCATCTACGGATCACGTGGGCGCCCCACGACCCATGACGAATACTGTCGCACCGGATACAATAACCCCGGCCGGGCCGAACATAGCAGACAACGCTCTCTCGAGCTGCGTCGTGATATTGCCCAATATAGAGGCGCCGCACACCCACTGTGCTTCACTGACGAAGTAATGGATCATCAAATCCCCGAAGGGTTTAAACCCGTAAACATCGAATCCTACGATGGCACAATAGACCCCGCGGTTTGGATCGAAGATTATCTTCTCCACATACATATGGCCCGCGGCGACGATCTCCACGCCATCAAGTATCTCCCACTCAAGCTTAAAGGACCAGCTCGGCATTGGCTCAACAGCTTGCCTGCAGAGTTAATTGGGTGTTGGGAAGACCTGGAAGCCGCATTCCTTGACAAGTTCAAGGGCATGTATGTGCGACCACCAGACGCCGATGACCTAAGCCACATTATTCAGCAGCCAGACGAATCGGCCTGACAATTCTGGACACGGTTCTTGACAAAGAAAAACCAAATCGTCGACTGTCCGGATGCAGAGGCCCTCGCAGCCTTCAAACATAACATCCGGGACGAATGGCTAGCCCGGCACCTGGGGCAGGAAAAGCCGAAATCCATGGCAGCCCTCACATCATTAATGACCCGCTTTTGCGTGGGAGAGGACAGCTGGCTAGCTCGCAGCAACAATCTCCGTAAAAATTCTGGCAGTCCGGATACTAAGGACAACAACGGCAGGTCACGTCGAAACAAAAACAAACGCCGCATTAACGGCGACGATAAGGAGGATACGGCAGTCAACGCCGGATTCCGAGGCTCTAAACCCGGCCAGCGGAAGAAGCCATTCAAAAGAACCACTCCGGGTCCGTCCAATTTGGACCGAATACTCGACCGCTTATGCCAGATACATGGCACCCCTGAAAAACCAGCTAATCACACTAATAGAGATTGCTGGGTGTTCAAGCAGGCAGGCAAGTTAATTGCCGAAAACAATGACAAGGGGCTAAACAGCGACAACGAGGAAGAGACCCGACCGCCGAACAATAGAGGACAGAAGGGTTTTCCCCCACAAGTGCGGACGGTGAACATGATTTACGCGACCCATATACCCAAGAGGGAGAGGAAGCGCGCACTAAGGGATGTCTACGCGATGGAGCCAGTCACCCCGAAGTTCAACCCATGGTCCTCTTGTCCGATCACTTTCGATCGAAGAGACCATCCGACCAGCATACGCCATGGCGGATTCGCCGCATTGGTTTTAGACCCAATCGTCAATGGATTTCACCTCACGAGAGTCCTGATGGACGGCGGTAGTAGCCTGAACCGGCTTTATCAGGATACAGTGCGCAAAATGGGCATAGACCCCTCAAGGATTAAACCTACAAAGACAACCTTTAAAGGTGTCATACCAGGAGTGGAAGCCAACTGTACAGGCTCAGTCACACTGGAAGTGGTCTTCGGATCCCCGGATAATTTCCGGAGCGAGGAGTTAATCTTCGACATAGTCCCGTTTCGCAGCGACTATCACGCTCTGCTCGGACGAACCGCGTTTGCAAAATTCAACGCGGTGCCGCATTATGCATACCTCAAGCTCAAGATGCCAGGCCCTCGTGGAGTCATCACGGTCAACGGGAATACGGAACGCTCCCTCCGAACGGAGGAACATACAGCGGCTCTCGCGGCAGAAGTACAGAGCAGCCTCTTAAGGAAATTCTCGAGTCCGGCCGTTAAACGGCCGGATACAGCAAAACGCGCCCGAAGCAATACCAACCAAGACCACCTGGCGCGATCAGAGCACGCATAGCAATGCGGCCCCAACCCCCGCCCACGCATGATCGCAAGAATAACACTCCGCGTACATCGTTACGCTTTGGAGATACCATGGGCACAGGGGAAGGGGCACGATCGCAACGGACCCAGAGTGCGGTTCGACCACACCAGGGGCTCGCTAGTGTGCCCCCTTTTTATTTTTATTTTCCTTCTTTGTGTACACAGGACTCCGTTAACCAGAGGCCCTGTCCGGCGATGAACCTGCCGAACTCATGATGCAACAGTCAGGGACGAAAGAAGGCTGCGATGAACACTCAGGTGGTCTCAATTACGAGCATTAAATTTGATTATATACACCAAGTCCGCAGCTCACCCCTGGAGGGGCGACATGTTTAATTAGTCCAAATCCCTTGCTTACCGCACTATTTGTATCAGTCCGCACTCATAGCAGACTTTCTTTCATAAATAATGCAGCACCTTTTTGACTACAATTGCATTACCTTATATATATATATGCTCATTATATGACATCTTGCACCCGTATATTTTGGTACGGCCTAATACGCCAGGGGCTTATGTTCCCCACACTATGGTGTGATAAGTCCGAACACTTTCATAAGTGCGGCACCCCGAACTTATAGCATTATATGAATCGGCTCCGAATCATGTCTTGGGTCAATAGTTGGGTTTGCCCGGCTCCCATGGTTTGGTGCCTTACGTTCCGTTCTGTCGGCTAAGTTGGCACTGGGAGAACCACTGCGATTGCGCCCCGGTTGAGTCGGGCGAGCGCCTCAGTGGAGAAAGCTAAAACTGACTGGCATGATAAGGCGAGAGACTGGTCGCTATTCGAGAGGTCCTTTCGGGTCCTTAAAGACTCACGCCGCTTCGAGCGAAGTTCCGGATCATATCCGACGAAGGCGTGGATAGCGCCCCGGATTCGGTCTTCCGAATACCAGGGGCTTCGCTGAAATTTAAAATTATAGAATTCTATGGCTAAGTGAGAGTGTTCAAGCACTATAAGTCCGGTTGACTTGTTCGTTGTGTTGAGCGCCTCCCTAGATGGACCCAAAAATGGGAACAAGAGTGCTCAAGTTTATCCTGAACACCCCAGCACTCGTGGCTTGGGGGCTGAAGCCAACGACTTGCCATCTCTCAGATTCTATAAATGGCCGCACAGAAGGTAATATTTTAAATTAGACAAGCATTGCTTAATGCGCACATGAACAATGTTTCAGCTCACAGGATAATACATAACGAGTTTACTCAAAGATTACATTTCTGGGGCACTCATCCGCAATATCGCGGGCTCCCTTCAGGACAGTTTTATAATACATTTCGGGCGCGTGATACTCCTTGCCCGGTGGCGGTGGGTCCGTGAGAATCTTCTCCGCATCTAACCTGCCCCAATGCACCTTTGTGCGGGCGAGGGCCCGGCGAGCACCTTCAATACAGGCGGAGCGCTTGATGACCTCCACCCAGGGGCATGCATCCACCAGCCGCCGCACGAGGCCGAAGTAGCTCCCAGGCATGACCTGTTCAGGCCACAGCCGGACTATAAGGCCCTTCATGGCCTCCTCAGCTACCTTGTGGAGTTCGACCAGCTGCTTCAGCTGGTCGCTTGGGGGCACCGGATGGCCGGCCTCAGCGTACTGAGACCAGAAGACCTTCTCCGTCGAGCTCCCCTCCTCACCACGATAGAATGCGGCGGCATCAGACGCACTACGCGGCAGATCTGCAAACGCCCCTGGAGAGCTCCAAATGCGGGTAAGTGTCAGGTAGTTCACATTAACATGCTTGCTTTGCATGAAAAATGCCTTACCCGCCGCTATCTTCTTTATATCTTCAACCTCCTGAAGGGCCTTATGGGCCTCGGCCTTGGTGGACTTGGCACTTTCGAGAGCCGAGGCAAGCTCGGACTCTCGAGTCTTGAAGTCACGCTCCAAACTCTCATGCTTCTCCATGAGAGCCTGGAGCTCTTGCCGAACTTCCGCCACCCATGCCTCCTGCTTTTCTCGCTCTGCCCCTTCCGCGGTCGTACTGCGTTCGGCCGCGGACACAGCTTCCTTCAGGGCTGCCACCTCGTTAGTGGCCCCTGCAATACCCATATTATCCTTGTTAACTTTATTGCAACCAAAATCCTTTTCTATAAGGTAACTATTCAAAGTGGTGTTACTCACCTTCTTTGTCCTCGAGCTGCTTCTTCGCATGGCCGAGCTCTCGCTCGGACCGCTCGAGATCCTGCTTCAGCACATCGACCTCCGCCGTTAGTGCGGCAGAGGTCAGCAGCGCAGCCTGCAAACCCATATTGACATATTTTAAGCAACCCTGCGTATATCTTGTTAGATCCTCTGTCCGGATTTTCTTTCCGAACACCGAACTGAGCATTAGGGGCTACTGTCTATGCGGTATTACATTACATAATTTCAAACTTCTTACCTCAAAGCCTGTTAGAAGGCTGCTACAGGCTTCGGTCAGCCCGCTCTTAGCGAGCTGAACCTTCTGAATCACCGCACTCATGATAGTGCGGTGTTCTTCCTCGATGGAAGCGCCTTTAAGCGCCTCCAACAAGTTATCCGGTGCCTCTAGTTGGACGGAGATCGCCGGTGTCACGGTCTTGCCCTTCTTTCGAAGGGGCCGCCCGCCGGACTCTGGAACCACTGCGGGTTTCGATGTAAAATCGGCACAAAGTCCGGGAGGCAGCCTGATGGCGCCTCCGGAGCCTCCTCCTGATGGGTCCCTCTCTGGGATCCCACCTCGGCGTCCTCGCCGGCGCGGGGGGTAGTGGCAGTCGGAAGTGAGTCCACATCCGATGGGGCCAATGACCCGCTTGATGAAGCGGGGAGATCATCATCAGCCGGACTACAGACAAAATGCGGCGTTAGAAGGACACTACGCGACACGAAAGAAATTGCATGTCAAGGATCCGGATACTTACGATCTGGCCGGACGCCTGGCCCTTGGAGGCCACTCATCCTCGCCAACGGTGGTGTTGGCGAAACTGTCCGGGGGGATAGTCCTCCCCCTCTTGGACCCTTTGGCCTCTCCTATTGGGGAAGCCTTCCTCTTCTTCTCTTCCTCCTCTGGGAGAGAGTCCTCCTCCTCCTCCTCGCCTTCGGGGGAGGAGTCCGCCTCGTCATCAGACGCCTGATTGCGGGAACTCTTTCGAGTCCCCGCGACCACCTTCTTGGCCTTCTTCTCCGGCACCACATGCGGTGCCGGTACCAGTAGCCCTGCTAAACGGGCATCCACTGGGTCTTATGGCATGGGAGCCGGGCTGATAAGCTGCTTGGCCTTCTCCATCCATTCCTGTCAAAGGAAAAGAAAGAATGAGACCCTCTTAGAATCAATTCAATTACCACAAGTGTCCCGTAATGGGGTTGAATCACTTACCTCGTCAGCCGGATGTTGCGAGCGAAATCCGTGATCTTCCGTCGCAGATACGGGGGCTTCGGCGCCCTTAAACAGCACCCTCCAGGCGCCTTCGTATGTCGTATCGAAGAGCCCGCTCAGCGCCTGGTGCTGTTCCGGATTGAACTCCCACAGATTGAATGCCCGTTCTTGGCATGGGAGAATCCGGCGGATGAGCATGACTTGGACCACGTTGACGAGCCTGAGCTTATTGCTCACCAGCTTCTGGATGCAGGCTCGGAGTCCCGTCACCTCCTTCGGATTGCCCCATAGCAAGCCCTTCTCTTTCCAGGAGGTGAGCTGCGTGGGGACGCCAGATCTAAACTCGGGGGCTGCCGCCCATGTGGGCTTGCGCGGCTCGGTGATGTAGAACCACCCCGATTGCCACCCCTTGACGGAGTCCACGAAGGCCCCTTTGAGCCAAAGGACGTTGGGCAACTTACCCAACATGGCGCCTCCGCATTCCGCTTGCGTGCCCTTCACAACCTACAGCTTGACGTTGAAGGTCTTGAGCCACAGGCCGAAGTGGGGCCAGATGCAGAGGAAGGCCTCGCACACGACGATAAACGCCGAGATGTTGAGGATGAAGTTCGGCGCCAGATCGTGGAAATCCAGACCGTAGTAGAACATGAGCCCCCGGACGAATGGATGGAGTGGAAAGCCCAGTCCGCAGAGGAAGTGGGGAAGGAAGACGACCCTCTCATGAGGCCCAGGGGTAGGGATGAGCTGCCCCTCGTCGGGCAGCCGATGCGCGATATCGCCGGAGAGGTATCCGGCGCTGCGCAGCTTGGTGATGTGCTCCTCCTTAACGGTGGAGGCCAACCATTTGCCTCCCGCTCCGGACATATTCGGAGGAGGTCAGGTGAGATGCGCGAGCTTGGGCGTTGGAGCTTGAGTGCGCGGAGATGGATAAGCAAACGAGGAAGAAGGCGTAGGTGAGAAGGTAAATCCTTATCCCTTATATATAGGCGGACAAAACTGTGCGTCCCCCACCGGCCTGGTAAAACTCGCTTATCTCCCAAGCGCCACCATCAATGGCGCGGTTGGGTTACCCACGTACGTATTGATGAGAATCCCGGAATAAGGGGAACACGATCTCTGCTTCGACAAGACGTGCCAAGGAAACCGCTTCGCTAAACGTGCTGAGGTGGTATAGTAAAAAAGATTCAAACAAAGGCTTGGTGGTGGTGTGATGTCACGCCGCATAATACGTTAGCAGATTGGACTGGTGTACATTTTATTCTCTCTACGGTGGAATGTGGAATTTATTTTGTAGAGCCGGACACTATCCTAGTGTTCATGATCTTCTCTGGATTATTCAAGGGAGGAACCCGCCTTGCAATGCCGAACATTATGCACGCCGGACTAATCGTCATTGAAGCCTGGTTCAGGGGCTACTGAGGGAGTCCTGGACTAGGGGGTGTCCGGACAGCCGGACTATCATCGTCCGCCGGACTCCAAGACTACGAAGATACAAGATTGAAGACTCCGTCCCGTGTCCGGATGGGACTTTCCTTGGCGTGGAAGGCAAGCTTGGCAGTACGGATATGTAGATCTCCTACCATTGTAACCGACTCTGTGTAACCCTAGCCTCCTCCGGTGTCTATATAAACCGGAGGGCTTTAGTCCGTAGGACAACATACATTACAACAATCATACCATAGGCTAGCTTTAGGGTTTAGCCTCCTTGATCTCGTGGTAGATCCACTCTTGTACTACCCATATCATCAATATTAATCAAGCAGGACGTAGGGTTTTACCTCCATCGAGAGGGCCCGAACCTGGGTAAAACATCGTGTCCCTCGTCTCCTGTTACCATCCGCCTAGACGCACAGTTTGGGACCCCCTACCCGAGATCCGCCGGTTTTGACACCGACACCCCACGTGTTAGAGTTGACCAAGCTGACGTGTCTGTTGACAGGGCCCACCTGTCAGCGACACTAACCAGCCCCAGTCACTGACCCACTGGTCAGGTTTGACCTGGAGGCGCCCAGTTGACCTGCTGACATCAGGGTGATGTCATGCTGACGCAATATGTATTTTCTGGATTTATTTTATTTCAGGAAATTCCAGAAAATGTCCTAAGCTTCTAAAAATCATAGAAAATAATCTATAACTCAGAATGAAATAAGTTATATATGAAAAATTATCAGAAAAATCGAATCTACCCATATGTACTAGTTTCATGCATGTTTAAACAACTTAACCTTGCTGTTTAGATGAAACATGATAATGCACTTATATGAGTTCATAGTTTAGGCTTGTATTTGAATCTTTGATTCAAACAAGCTCAAACCACTCTGGTTTTAGTTGCATTAGCCCAACACACAGCATATTGACATGTCATGATCATGCATCATATTGTGCATTGCATTGATTGTATTTCTTCTCTGTTGCCGGTATTTGTCCCCTCTCGATAGACGTGATACCGACGATGAGATCGATGACACCAATGAAGAACTATATTATCTTCAGAAGTGCCAGGCAAGCAAAACCCCTTTGTTCATTCCGATACAATCCTACTCTCTCGCTCCTGCTCTCTTTTACTGCATTAGGACAACAACGATTCATCTGTTACTTGTTGCGGTAGCTGAACCCCTTTATCCTCTGCATGACCTGTCATTGCCACAGTAAATAGATGAAATCCACTAGCATGAGTAGGAGTTGTTTGAGCCCTATTGTGCCTACTCATTCATACTTGTTTGTCATGCCTGCTACTGCTTAGAGTTGAGTCAGGTCTGATTCATCGGGGATGAATCAGAGGTCTGTGAACATGTCCTACTGTGTGTGAGCTAAGTGTGTGAACACAATTTGGTAAAGGTAGCGGTGAGAGGCCATGTAGGAGTACATGGTGGGTTGTCTCATTGAAGCCGTCCTCAGGAACTAAGTTCTGTGTTTGTGATCCATGAAAGAGATACTACCACGCATTGGGCCCGAAACTAATGGACCCTCTCGGCTTCTTAATCACCCTTGTCCTCTGTCCAGGAGTTGCAAGTAGTTTCTGGTGTTTGTAGTATGCTGGAGGCTGTGGGCTGCACTGACCGGAGGGGTGGGCTGTGATGCGGTAGGCACGTGGCTCGATGTACCGGGCACACATCGTTCGGGGCCGTATGTGGAAACCTCGGCCGGACTCCCTGCGGATGGAACCTGAATAGGCAATAAACCTGGACTAGAGACTTGAGTGTTTAGGTAGGTTGTGGCCGACACCCTGGTTGGGCTTCTGCTTGAGGGTTGCCGAGTACATGTCATGTAAACGGTGGCAAGTGGTGAGAGCGTGTGTGAAGAAGTACACCCCTGCAGGGTTAACATGATCTATTCGAATAGCCGTGTCCGCGGTAAATGACTTATGGGTTGCCTGTACAGTTCATAGACAAGTGAAAGTGGATACTCTAAAATACGCAAGATAAGTGTGAGTGCTATGGATGGCGTTCTCGTAGGGAGACGGGAGCGGGTCCATAGTGGTGTATTGATATGGTGAATATGTGGACTCGTGTGCGCCACCTCAAAAGAGTTACTTGCAGTCGTAGTTCAGGATAGCCGCCGAGTCAAAGCTGGCTTGCTGAAGTTAAACCCCACCATCCCCTTTGTTGATAATGTTGCATATGTAGTTAGTTCTGATGTAAGTCTTGCTAGCTACATTTGTACTCACGTTTGCCTATTTTATATTTTTGCAGAGAGACTTTAGTCTCACTAGTGGTTCCACGTGGACTTCGACGTTTAGCTTGTTACCTCAGCTACGATCTTGTGCCCTCGGCAGGATCTGGTAGTTAGTCAGGCTTCTCAGCCTTTTTCACTTGTACTTGTCTGTACCCAGACATGTTAAGCATCCGCATGTGCTTTGACTTGTATGCTCTGAATGCTGGGTCGAGAGACCCATGTTTGAAATATCTCGCTCCTCGGAGCCTATTGAATAAAATACTTGAGTTGTAGATTCATGTTGTGATGCCATGTTGTATTTGCACATATCGATCATGTTGTGTGTATGTTATTGAAATGCTTGGTATGTGTGGGATCTGACTATCTAGTTGTTTATCCTTGGTAGCCTCTCTTACCGGGAAATGTCTCATAGTGCTTCCACTGAGCCATGGTAGCTTGCTACTGCTCCGGAACACTTAGGCTGGCCGGCATGTGTCCTTCTTCGTTCCTGTGTCTGTCCCTTCGGGGAAATGTCACGCGATGTCTTCCGGAGTCCTGTTAGCCTGCTACAGCCCGGTTTACCAGAGTCCTGCTAGCCCAGTTGCTACAGCCCGGATTTACTCGCTGATGACCGACACATTCTTTGCTGGGTCATGTATGCCTGTCCCTGTAAGTTAGTGCCACTTTGGGTTCACGACTAGCCATGTCAGCCCGGGATCCTTGTCATATGGATGCTAGCGACACTACCATATACGTGTGCCAAAAGGCGCAAATGGTCCTGGGCAAGGTAAGCCGACACCCATGGCAATGTCGTGCGTGAGGCCGCAAAGTTATATGAGGTGTTACATGCTAGATCGGTGTGGCTTTGAGTCAGGGTCCTGATAGCTTTGGTATCAGAGCCTGACTGCCTATTGCATTACCAAGCCAAACTGGTCGAAGTTGAGTCTAGAAATTCTTTAGTTATATAAGGGAATTGATTGTGGGATGGAACGTAAGGCTCTTTTTACTCCTTATACCTTATGCCTTCTAATACGAGTCATCTTATCTTTCCTACGGGGTTAAGGAACTAGGCTTTCTCCTCCTTCTATCAGGATCACGTGTTACTAATCCTTAGACTTATAAGATTGGTGGATTCAAGCCTCAGTTCAGTTCCTACTATCTCCGTGTATTGATAGTTGATGTCAAAACCTTGATATTATGATGATCGAGTGGTTATGCCACCATTTTGCAGGATGTCTCAAATTTTTTTGAGCATTTACAGCCGTTATGCTGTCCGAGTTGTCCCAGGTTTCTAGATAGTCTGAAGCATTTGCACAATCCCTTCCTCCCATTTTGATGTCCCTTTGGGCCATATTAACCACACTAATTGGTGAGTTGAGGTACTCTGTTGCCTTGACGTATATGTTGGAGCTATTACTATGACCCTAGGTGTCTTAGAGTGCCACATAGTAAGCTAACCATGTTTTGCGTTCCCAATGTGATGATTCTGGCCACCATTCTCGAAAGAATCCCGTGATGCAATTTAGTTAGTAGGTATTCTACTCCTGGGTTTTGAACCCGATATTCACCCTACTCACTTCATGTTGATAGTGTTTGCTCGTTCCTTTAGGTTATTAGTAACCTTTGCATTAGTCCTTGAGGTCCATGGTATTTCCTTCTTCCAAATACTATGAACCACTTATGGCAGAAGTTTGTTGGATCAAAAGATCACAACAAGAGTGCTCTCGGCGAGTTCTCCATTCTATATTGTAACTCTGCCAATCCTACCTCTCTGCATGGATTATCCGGAAGAAATTTGTTGAACTTGGTTCGACATACTAATCTATGCATCCACAACTCAAAAAATCATATGTTCCTTTGAGTTATCCCCCTTTAGTTGTTTGTTGGCCCTCATCTATCAATTCATAGTCAGGAGTAGTCATGCATTCGTGTTCATTGATGCCTTTTACTTCTGTGGTCCGTCAAGCCATCCTATTCGGAATGACTAGGAGAAACAAACTCCAGTACCTCATCCATATCCAGGATTGGGTCAAAGCAATTGTGTTCCATAGATAAAATACTAATCCAGTTTTGGTTCTGCTCTACCTTGGAGTATTACCATCTTTATATCAAGGATGTCATGGGAATTGCACACCATCAGATGAACTCTTGATACAGTGATACTTCTCGCCGTCATCATTCATCCCTCGGTCCCCATGTTATTGTAACCGGAACACCGACAAGTGAATCATGATGTGTGAAATCAATACTCCTACCAACCTTGTTGCTTGGTAGTTAATGGACAATATTCTCATTCTTAGCATGTTGGTTAATGAATCATCATCCTGAGATTGATTGTGCTACCTACTCCTTATTTCCTGGTGCACTCCTCGATTGATGAGTTAGGATTTTGTTAAGCCCTCGCTCGTTTGATCATATCGTCTTGCCCTGAAAAGCAAGATTGTTCTCGAGCTTAGTAACATATCGGTGGTTCATGATTTTCTGAATATCTTCTCGGAAGTATCACCAGGTCGTCACTTGACCACTATGTTGAGTTCGTGATCAAGTTGGTTTATTCCTGTAAACCACCCTTTCTCCAAGAATCCGTGTTGGATACCCCTGAGCTAGTTGGCTAAGCTAAACAACAACTTGGAGAGTTGGAGGGTAAAAGCTTAATCCACTTAGTTAACCTCAAAGGGATATCTTGTGTGTGTGTTGAAGAAAGATCATACCTTCATCGATTGATCCTCGTGATCAGTTGTTGGACCTATTATCTTATCAAAACTTTGATTTTAGTGTGGGTTATTCTCAAATCAAATCAGAACCAACGATGTTCGTAATGTTGTCTTACTCGTGGTTCCTCCTCGAGCATACTCCATTACATCTTTTGGTCTGACCAATGCTATCACTTGTTCACATAATTATGGAATTCCATCTTCATGGGAACCTAAATAAATTGCTATTGAGCACATCGACAACATCCTTATCTTCTCCATAATCTTATTGAACATTAAGCTAGTATTGGAAACTTTTGAAAGCATTTCTTCATGCTAGCTCGGTAGTATTTTATTATAAGACTACTATGTGACCATGCTTGTCTGGGACAGCGTGCTCACATGTGTGTAGTAGAACTAGCTCATGTTTTGGAGCTTGCTATCGTAGTTCATCCCCCGAGAATCTTGCAATGTCGTCTCGTCGATTTGTGTTGCAAACCTTCATTTTTTTTCTAGACTTGATGAGTCTGGAATATCCTGACACCAACCAGACCTGAATCTCAGGCAGATATGATGGTTCGAACATCTCCCAAGAACTATAATATTGGTCTCTCTGTAACCCGGTAAAGAGAATGTCGTGGCCAACACACCCAACCGGAAGACCTGTTATTGTAGTATCTTGATTGAGAAAGTTGGCCACCTCCCCATAAGAATTTCGTAGGATACTACTTCCATAGTTATTCCTTATGGATTCTTGTGCTCCCGAAGTCCGACCTTTTACTTGATGTTCTACATACCAAACCATTTTAATAAATGGGTTGCGCTAGCACATCAAGGAGAACATTAGAAGCGGAGTGCTAAATGTCTCTCGGTCGAACATCCAGATTTTGTCCCCTTGGCTCCGCTAAGGTGAAATCTGGGAAAGTGTTGTCTTCCTTGCATCTGCTCCCTCCACCAATACTCATCATCGTAGTATGTTGTGTTGCCAGGATCCTTGACACAGATGTTGGTAAAACCTTGATGAATATGGAAATGCTCAAGTTCTTGAGAGCACGCGCAAGCTCTAGGTTTATCGTCGGCATTAATTGCATTGTGCTCTCAGTTTCCTCGGTTATGCTATAACCCTACTTAACATGTCCGAGTACAGACATCTACAAATGAAAAAGGCCGAGAAGCCTGACTATCTACCAGATCCTGCCGAGGGACAAGATCATAGCTGAGGTAACAAACTAAATGTCAAAGTCCACGAGGAACTAGTATGTGCTTTGACTTGTATGCTCTGAATGTTGGGTCGTGAGACCCATGTTTGTAATATCTCGCTCCTCGGAGCCTATTGAATAAAATACTTAAGTCATAGAGTCGTGTTGTGATGCCATGTTGTATTTGCACATATCGAGCATATTGTGTGTATGTTATTGAAATGCTTGGTATGTGTGGGATCTGACTATCTAATTGTTTATCCTTGGTAGCCTCTCTTATTAGGAAATGTCTCCTAGTGCTTCCACTGAGCCTTGGTAGCTTGCTACTGCTCCGGAACACTTAGGCTGGCCGGCATGTGTCCTTCTTCGTTCCTGTGTCTGTCCCTTTGGGGAAATGTCACGCGGTGTCTACCGGAGTCCTGTTAGCCTGCTACAGCCCGGTTTACCGGAGTCCTACTAGCCCAGTTGCTACAGCCCAGATTCACTCGCTGATGACTGACACGTTCGTTGCTGGGTCATGTATGCATGTCCCTGTAAGTTAGTGCCACTTTGGGTTCACGACTAGCCATGTCAGTCCGGGCTCCTTGTCATATGGATGCTAGCGACACTATCATATACGTGTGCCAAAAGGCGCAACCGGTCCCGGGCCTGGTAAGGCGACAACCGTGGGAATACTGTGCGTGAGGCCGCAAAGTGATATGAGGTGTTACGTGCTAGATCGGTGTGGCATTGAGTCGGGGTCCTGACAGCTTTGGTATCAGATCTTGACTACATGTAGGATTACCAAGCCAAACTGGTTGAAGTTGAGTCTAGAAATTCTTTAGTTATAAAAGGGAATTGATTGTAGGTTGGACGTAAGGCTCTTTTTACTCCTTTACCTCATGCCCTTCTGATCCGAGTCATCTTATCCTTCCTACGGGGTTAAGGAACTAGGCTGTCTCTTCTTTCTATCAGGATCACGTGTTACTAATCCGTAGACTTATAAGATTGCTGGATTCAAGCCTTAGTTCAGTGCTTACCACCTCCGTGTGTTGACAATTGATCTCAGAACTTTGATATTGTGATGTTGAGTGGTTATGCCACCATGATGCAGGATGTCTCAAATCTTTCGAGCATTTATAGCCGTTATGTTGTCCGAGTCATCCCAGGTTTCTAAATAGTCTGATGCGATTGCAAAGTCCCTCTTTCTGTTCCGATATTCTTTTGGGCCAGATTAACCACACTAACTGGTGTGTTGAGGTACTCCATTGCCTCGACATATATGTTGGAGTTATTATTATGACCCTAGGTGTCTAGAGTATTACCTAATAATCTAGCCATGTTTAGTGTTCCCGGTGTGATGATTCTGGCCATTATTCTCGAAAGCATCCCGTGATGCCATTTAGTTGGTAGGTATTCCATTCTTGGGTTCTTGAACCCGAGATTCACCCTACTTATTTCATGATTGATAGTGTTTGCTAGTTCCTTTAGGATATTAGTAACTTTTGCAATAGTCCATGAGGTTCGTGGTATTTTCCACTTCCAAATACCATGAACTACTTATGGCAGAAGTTCCTCGTTGAACCGAAAGATCACAACCAGTGTGCTCTTGATGAGTTCTCCATTCTATATTGTGACTCTGCCAGTTCAACCTTTCTGCATGGGTTGTCCGGAAGAAATATGTTGAACTCGTTCGACATGCTAGTCCATGCATCCACAACTCAAAAAATTGTATGTTCTTTTGAGTTGTCCCTCTTTAGTTGTTTTCTGACCTTCGCCTATCAATTGATAGTCAAGATTATGCATGCATTCGTTCATCGGTGCCTATTATTCTTGTGGTCCGTCAAGCCACTCTATTCCAGAATGACTAGGAGAAACAAATTCCAGAACCTCATACATATCTAGGATTGGGTCAAAGTAGTTGTATTCTGCAGATCAAAATTCCAATCCAACTTTTGATTATGTTCTACCCTAGAGTATTACCCCCTTTATGTCAGGATTTTCATGAGAATTGCACTAGCTCTTGTGAATTCTTGACGTAGTGATACTTCTCGCCATCATTATTCATTTCTCGGTCCCCATGTTATTATAACCGGAACGCCGACACGTGATCTATGATGAGTGAAATCAATACTCCTAGCAACCCTGTTGCTTGGTAGTTAAAGGACAATAGTTTCATTCTTAGCGTGTTGGTTCTTGAATCATCATCCTAAGATAGATTGTGCTACCTACTCCCTATTTCGGTGCACTCCTCTATCAATAAGTTAGGGCTATGCCAATCCCTTGCTTATTTGATCATATCGCCTTGCCCTAAAAAGCAAGATTGTTCTCGAGCTTAGTAACATACCGGTGGTTCGTGATTTTCCGAATGTCTTCTCGGAGGTATCACCAGGTTGTCACCTGACCGCTATGTTGAGTTCGTGATCAAGTTGGTTGGTTCTAACCACCCCTTCTCCAAGAATCTGTGTTGGATACCCCTGAGCTAGTTGGTTAAGCTAAACAACAACTTGGAGAGTTGGGAGATAAACGCTTGCCTAACTTAGTTCGTTCTATGGGATATCCTTGTGTGTGTGTTGAAGAGAGATGATATCTTCATTGATTGTTCCTCATGATCGGTTGTTGAATCTATCGTCTTGTCCAAACCTTGATTTGAGTGTGGGCTATCATCAAATCAAGTTAGAACCAATGATGTTCGTAATGTTGTCTTACTCGTGGTTGTTCCTCGAGCATACACCATTACATCTTTGGTCTGACCAATACTATCACATTGTTCACATAATGGTGGAATTCCAGTGATATGGCAAATTTCGATGAGTTGCTGTTGAGGCCATCAGCAGCATTTTGTCTCCTCCATGATTCATGTTGAACATTAAGCTAGTGTTGGAAAAATTGAAAGCATTTCTTCATGCTAGCACATGAAGCATACGTTTGGATGAAAGAAGTAACTTCCTCTAATTCATGTGCAGTTGATGTAAGTTGTCGTCGTGGATTCGAGGAAGATTATTTGCCTCCTCTGGAATCATCCCAAGTCAGTCAAGCATATGTGCGAAGTATTCCGTGGTTTGGAGACTTGCAACCTTCATCCCATATGTATTCCCTAGCACCCCAAGCCACTGATTGATTTGTTCAAGGAAAAGGAGTTGATGTGCGAATACTAGTTCATGCATAAGACTTCGATATCCTCGATGATGGTTCCCCACCTGAACTCGGTAGTATTTTATTATAAGACTACTATGTGACCATGCTTGTCTGGGACAGCGTGCTCACATGTGTGTAGCAGAACTAGCTCATGTTTTGGAGCTTGCTATCGTAGTTCATCCCCCGAGAATCTCGCAACGTCATCTCATGGATTTGTGTTGCAAACCTTCATTTTTTTCTAGACTTGATGAGTCTGGAATATCCTGACACCAACCAGACCTGAATCTCAGGCAGATATGATGGTTGGAACATCTCCCAAGAACTATAATATTGGTCTCTCTGTTACCCAGTAAACAGAATGCCATGGCCAACACACCCAGCCAGAAGACCTGTTATTGTAGTATCTTGATTGAGAAAGTTGGCCCCCTCCCCATAAGAATTTCGTAGGATACTACTTCCATAGTTATTCCTTATGGATTCTTGTGCTCCCGAAGTCCGACCTTTTACTTGATGTTCTACATACCAAACCATTTTAATAAATGGGTTGCGCTAGCACATCAAGGAGAACATTAGAAGCGGCGTGCTAAATGTCTCTCGGTCGATCATCCAGATTTTGTCCCCTTGGCTCCGCTAAGGTGAAATCTGGGAAAGTGTTGTCTTCCTTGCATCTGCTCCCTCCACCAATACTCACCATGGTAGTATGTTGTGTTGCCAGGATCCTTGACAGGATGTTGGTAAAACCTTGATGAATATGGAAATGCTCAAGTTCTTGAGAGCACGCGCAAGCTCTAGGTTTTATTGTCAGCATTAATTGCATTGTGCTCTCAGTTTCCTCGGTTATGCTATAACCCTTTCAAACAGTGGATTCACTCTCTACTGATGGGGTTCCTCCCCAGTTACCAGAATCATTCCCAGCTTTTGCATTTCATTCCCATCTTTTGCATTTCATCCCCAGTTAGTATTAGTATTTTTTAATAAAGCCCTAAATATTAGAAGAGAGAGAGAGAAGAACTACCTGGCCCACCTACCTGTAGCCGGCCCAGCTCGCTGGCCCAGCCCACCTGACGCCTTCTGTCGTCTTCCTCCCCGAGCCAGTAGGCAGGGCGTGTGGCCGCCGTGCGCGCACACACGCGCGCCACCTCCTGCTTCCCGCCGCTGCCCTGGTGCGCCTGGAGACGCCACGACACCCCCCCCGGACCCTCTACACCTCTCCCCTCTCTCGCTGGACTTCTTCCCCTCCTCTGCATCTTTCCGCGGCGCCACCGAACGCTGCCGCTGCCACCGCCTCCCCCTCGCTTCTCTGACCAGCCCACGAGCTCTGCCTAGAACCCGAGCACCTGTCCGCCGACCCACGCAAGGCCGGAGGACCCCAAGACGACGTCGCGACCTTTCTTCCCCGTCCACGGCCACCGGAAGCCGCCGCCCGATTCGCCGTCTCCGCCGCCTCCAGGAGCACGCCGACCCGCTCTTCGACCTCATCGTGAGCCTCTGCGTTGAACCTCTCTCTCCCCGCGCTCTTTTGCTCTCTGTAGATCGTGGTTCCACCGGAGCCAAGAGCCGGCCACCGCCGTTCTTGACGCTATCGTAGCCAGAGCTGGCAAACCTCATGCCCGAGCATGGCTACGTGCTTAGCAGCTCCGCAGCAAGCTAACGCCGCCACCAGCTCATCCTCTCGTGCACCATAGCGCTACGCCGCTCGAAGCCGTAGCTTCGGCCGCCGCCGTTCTGGTCGCCACCGTCGACCCCGGCCTCCCTGTGCCCAGCTGTGTGCGCCCCTAGACGCGCGGGAGCACGGGCTCCCTCCTGGTGCCCTCAGCGTGCCCAGCCGCAGCCTGTAGCACCGCCCCGACAAACTCCGGCGAGTTCCCGCCGTTGCTGTGGTCACCAGCGTCACCTGCTGACGTGGCGCCGGTTAATTAGCGCTAATAACCCCGCTAAACACCCCCAGGGCCACTGCCATGTGGGCCCTAGTGCCTGCTTAGGTTAGTTTAATTTCCTGCTTAAATTAGTTCATAACCAACGGGCCCCACGTGTCAGAGTTGACCAAGCTGACGTGTCTGTTGACCGGGCCCACCTGTCAGCGTCACTAACCAGCCCCAGACACTGACCACTGGAACCCGCTGGTCAGGTTTGACCTAGAGGCGCCCAGTTGACCTGCTGACAACGGGGTGATGTCATGCTGACGCAATATGTATTTTCTGGTTTTATTTTATTTCAGGAAATTCCAAAAAATGTCCTAAGCTTCTAAAAATCATAGAAAATAATCTATAACTCAGAATGAAATAAGTTACATATGAAAAATTATCAGAAAAATCCAATCTACCCATCTGTACTGGTTTCATGCATGATTAAACAACTTAACCTTGCTGTTTAGATGAAACATGATAATGCACTTATATGAGTTCATAGTTTAGGCTTGTATTTGAATCTTTGATTCAAACAAGCTCAAACCACTCTGGTTTTAGTTGCATTAGCCCAACACACAGCATATTGACATGTCATGATCATGCATCATATTGTGCATTGCATTGATTGTATTTCTTCTCTATTGCCGGTATTTGTCCCCTCTCGATAGACGTGATACCAACGATGAGATCGATGACACTGATGAAGAACTATATTATCTTCATAAGTGTCAGGCAAGCAAAACCCCCTTGTTCATTCCGATACAATCCTATTCTCTCGCTCCTGCTCTCTTTTACTGCATTAGGACAACAACGATTCATCTGTTACTTGCTCCGGTAGCTGAACCCCTTTATCCTCTGCATGACCTGTCATTGCCACAGTAAATAGATGAAATCCACTAGCATGAGTAGGAGTTGTTTGAGCCCTGTTGTGCCTACTCATTCATGCTTGTTTGTCATGCCTGCTACTGCTTAGAGTTGAGTCAGGTCTGATTCATCGGGGATGAATAAGAGGTGTGTGAACATGTCCTACTGTGTGTGAGCTAAGTGTGTGAACACGATTTGGTAAAGGTAGCGGTGAGAGGCCATGTAGGAGTACGTGGTGGGTTGTCTCATTGAAGTTGTCCTCAGGAACTGAGTTCTGTGTTTGTCATCCATGAAACAGATACTACCACGCATTGGGCCCGAAACCAATGGACCCTTCTTAATCACTCTTGTCCTCTGTCCAGGAGTTGCAAGTAGTTTCTGGTGTTTCTAGTATGCTGGAGGTTGTGGGTAGCGCTGACCGGAGGGGTGGGCTGTGATGCGGTAGGCACGTGGCACACTGTACCGGGCGCCCATTTGGTGTCTCGGCAACCCTGCACACATCTTTTGGGGCCGTATGTGGAAACCTCGACCGGACTCCCTACGGATGGAACCTGAATAGGCGATAAACCTGGAATAGAGACTTGAGTGTTTAGGTAGGTCGTGGTCGACACCCTCGTTGGGCTTCCCTTGAAGGTTGTCGAGTACATGTCGTGTAAACGGCGGTAAGTGGTGAGAGCATGTGTGAAGAAGTACACCCCTGCAGGGTTAACATCATCTATTCGAATAGCCGTGTTCGCGGTAAAGGACTTCTGGGTTGCCTGTACAGTTCATAGACAAGTGAAAGTGGATACTCTAAAATACGCAAGATAAGTGTGAGTGCTATGGATGGCGTTCTCGTAGGGAGACGGGAGCGGATCCATAGTGGTGTATTGATATGGTGAATATGTGGACTCGTGTGCGCCACCTCAAAAGAGTTACTTGCAGTCGTAGTTCAGGATAGCCACCGAGTCAAAGCTGGCTTGCTGTAGTTAAACCCCACCACCCCCTTTGTTGATAATGATGCATATGTAGTAAGTTCTGATGTAAGTCTTGCTAGGTACATTTGTACACATGTTTGCCTATTTTATGTTTTTGCAGAGAGACTTTAGTCTCACTAGTGGTTCCATGTGGACTTCGACGTTTAGCTTGTTACCTCAGCTACGATCTTGTGCCCTTGGCAGGATCTGGTAGTTAGTCAGGCTTCTCAGCCTTTTTCATTTGTAGTTGTCTGTACTCAGACATGTTAAGCTTCCGCATGTGCTTTGACTTGTATGCTCTGAATACTGGGTCGAGAGACCCATGTTTGAAATATCTCGCTCCTCGGAGCCTATTGAATAAAATACTTGAGATGTAGAGTCATGTTGTGATGCCATGTTGTATTTGCACATATCGAGCATATTGTGTGTATGTTATTGAAATGCTTGGTATGTGTGGGATCTGACTATCTAGTTGTTTATCCTTGGTAGCCTCTCTTACTGAGAAATGTCTCCTAGTGCTTCCACTAAGCCATGGTAGCTTGCTACTGCTCCGGAACACTTAGGCTGGCCGGCATGTGTCCTTCTTCGTTCCTGTGTCTGTCCCTTCGGGGAAATGTCACGCGGTGCCTTCAGGAGTCCTGTTAGCCTGCTTCAGCCAGGTTTACCGGAGTCCTGCTAGCCCAGTTGCTACAGCCCGGATTCACTCACTGATGACCGACACGTTCGTTGCTGGGTCATGTATGCATGTCCCTATAAGTTAGTGCCACTTTGGGTTCACGACTAGCCATGTCAGCCCGGGCTCCTTGTCATATGGATGCTAGCGACACTACCATATACGTGTGCCAAAAGGCGCAAACGGTCCCAGGCAAGGTAAGGCGACACCCATGGGAATACCGTGCGTGAGGCCGCAAAGTGATATGAGGTGTTACATGCTAGATCGGTGTGGCTTTGAGTCGGGGTCCTGACACTGGCGATGTCCTCTGTCTCATTGCTGGCGGGCGGCACCTTGGCGGGGCGGGGGAAATCCTCCCCCTTGTTGCGGGCAGGGTGGGGCCTCGGCGGAGCCGGCGGTGTCCTCTGCTTCGTTGTTGGCACCGCGGGGCCTCGGTGGAGCAGGGCCTCGTCGATGCCAGCACCCAGCAGAGCGGGGACTCGTCGGAGCCGGCATTGTGCTCTGCCTCGTCCTCGGTCTCGCCAAATAGCGTCTCGCCCGCTTCATCGCCCTCTTTGTAGGTGGACGCATCCTCCGCCACCCGCATGCGATACCGCCAGCGCTCGAGGCAGCTGTCAGGACCCCGACTCAATGCCACATAGATCTAGCATGTAACACTTCATATCACTTTGCGGCCTCACGCACGGTATTCCCACGGGTATCGCCTTACCTTTACCCAGGACCGTTTGCGCCTTTTGGCACACGTATATGACAGTGTCGCTAGCATCCATATGATAAGGAGCCCGGGCTGACATGGCTAGTTGTAAACCCAAAGTGGCACAAACTTACAGGGACAGGCATCCATGACCCAGCATCGAACGTGTCGGTCATCAGCGAGTGAATCCAGGCTGTAGCACTGGGCTAGCAGGACTCCGGTGAACCGGGCTATAGCAGGCTAACAGGACTCCGGTATTCATCGCGTGACATTTCCCCGAAGGGACAGACACAGGAACGAAGAAGGACACATGCCGGCCAGCCTAAGTGTTCCGGAGCAGTAGCAAGCTACCATGGCTCGGTGGAAACACTAGTAGACATTTCCCGGTAAGAGAGGCTACTAAAGATAAACAACTAGATAGTCAGATCCCACACATACCAAGCATTTCAATAACATACACACAATATGCTTGATATGTGCAATACAACATGGCATCACAAAATGACTCTACGACTCAAGTAATTTATTCAATAGGCTCCGAGGAGCGAGACATTACAAACATGGGTCTCATGACCCAACACTCAGAGCATACAAGTCAAAGCACAAGCGGAAGCTATCATGTCTGGGTACAGACATCTATAAATGGAAAAGGCTGAGAAGCCTGACTATCTATCAGATCCTGCCGAGGGCACAAGATCGTAGCTGAGGTAACAAGCTAAACGTCGAAGTCCAAGCGGAACTACTAGTGAGACTAAAGTCTCTCTGCAAGAACATAAAATAGGCAAACGTGAGTACAAATGTACCCAGCAAGACTTACATCAGAACTAACTACATATGCATCATTATCAACAAAGGGGATGGTGGAGTTTAACTGCAGCAAGCCAGCTTTGACTCGGTGGCTATCCTGGACTACGACTGCAAGTAACTCTTTTGAAGTGGCGCACACGAGTCCACATATTCACCAACCAATACACCACTATGGATCCGCTCCCGTCTCCCTACGAGAACGCCATCCATAGCACTCACGCTTATCTTGCGTATTTTAGAGTATCCACTTTCACTTGTTTATGAACTGTACAAGGGGTCCAAGTTTCCATATCCGAGGAATCCGGCTATTCGAATAGATGATGTTAACCCTGCAGGGGTGTACTTCTTCACACACGCTCTCGCCACTTACCGCCCTGTACACATCTTGTACCTCGGCAACCTTCAAGCGGAAGCCGGGCGAGGGAGTCGGCCACGACCTGACTAACCGAACAAGTCTCTAGTCCAGGTTTATCGCCTATTCGGGTTCCATCCGCAAGGAGATCCGGCCGGGGTGTCGCTCACGGCCCCAAACGATGTGTGCAGGGTTCCCAAGCCCACCAACCGGGTGCCACTTGGTACACCGTGCCACTGTGCCTAGTCTGTCCCAAGCCCACCTGTACCGGGTGCCACTTGGTAGACTACTAACACTACCTACAAACACCAGAAACTAGTTGCAACTCCTGGACAGAGATCATGTTGATTAATAAGTCGAGAGGGGTCGAGTTACCGGAACCCAATGTGTGGTAGTAGCTGTTCATGGATCACAAGCACAGAACTCAGTTCCTGAGGACGGCTGCAATGAGACAACCCACCATGTACTCCTACATGGCCTCTCACCGCTACCTTTACCAAATCGTGTTCACACACTTAGCTCACACACAGTAGGACATGTTCACACGCCTCTGATTCATCCCCGATGAATCAGACCTGACTCAACTCTAAGCAGTAGCAGGCATGACAATCAAGCATGAATGAGTAGGCACATCAGGGCTCAAACAACTCCTACTCATGCTAGTGGGTTTCATCTATTTACTGTGGCAATGACAGGTCATGCAAAGGATAAAGGGGTTCAGCTACCGCAGCAGGTAACAAATATGTCGTTGTTGTCCTAATGCAGTAAAAGAGAGCAGGGGCGAGAGAGTGGGATTTTATCGGAATGAACAAGGGGGTTTTGCTTTCCTGGCACTTCTGAAGATAATATAGCTCTTCATCGGTGTCATCGATCACATCGTCGGTACACGTCTATCGAGAGGGGACAATTACCGGCAAATACAGAAAAACACGATCAATGCAATGCACAATATGATGCATGCTATGACATGGCAATATGAATGTGTTTTGGGCTAATGCACCTAAAACCAGATTAAATGAAGTTGGTTTGAATCCAAGATTTAAATTCAAACTCCATATGTGGTTATTTAAATGTCATTCACTTCATTTGCCCTAAACAGTAGTGATAAGTTGTTCTAACATGCATGAAAATGGTACAGATGGATTCCTTGAATTTTTCTGATAATTTTTCATATATAAATTATTTAATTTGGAGTTACGGTTAATTTTCTATGATTTATTGAAGTTTTAGGCATTTTCTGGAATTAATAAATCATTTAAGAATTATTTAAATTCCAGAAAACATTTACTGCGTCAGCAGTGCGTCACCATGACGTCAGCAAGTCAACAGGGGTCGGTCAGGGTCAAACCTGACGTGTGGGGTCCACACGTCAGTGTCTCAGTCAACTAACCAGGTTAGTTAGCCCTAACTAACTTAGTTAGCCGGGCGGGGCCGCATGTCAGTGACCTATCTAATTAGCTAGGTTAATTAGCGCTAACTAATCTAACACTAATCTAGCAGGCGCCTGGGCCCACACGTCAGGGGGGTCAAACCCCGGGTCAAACCCGCCGGAGTTGACCCACGGCTTGTCGCCGGCGACGCCAGCAACGGCGGAGGGCGTCGGAAACGCTCTTTCGGCGACCAAATCGGCGACTGAGGGGCTCTACGCGTAGCTGGGAGTCGCCCGCATCCATCTGTGCAAACGGCAGGGGCTGAGGTGGCCCGAGCTCACCGGAACGGGGCCCGCGGCGGCGACCGGAGTTCGGGCCAGCACGGGCACGGGGCTACGCTTGGCGAGCGAGCGAGCTGAGAGGCTGGGCAGCACCTGCTAGTCATGGGGGGCACTAAGAGCAGCTCAGTGGGGCCAGGGGAGCACGGAGGCTATGCGTGCAGTAGCAATGGCGGACGGTGGCTTCGGTGCTCGTGGGGAACGGCGCTACGGCACGGAGGGGAGCATGCTGAGTTAGGGGAGAGGGTCAATGACTCACGGAGATGACGAGGGGACGCTCGGCGAGGTCGGGGATGGTCTGGAGCCGGCGAATTTGACGAAGATGACCGGCGGGTCCGAGGTAGAAGACGACGGCGATGGCGGCGATGCAGGGCTTCCGGAGGGCTGTGGATCGGTGGGGAGGAAGAGGGGGTCGAGGCGGAGCTCCTGGGTGCATCGGCGAGGCTAGGGGTGGCCGGTGGCCATGGGTACGGCGACGATGACGGTGAGCTCCGCTCGGTGGTGTGCGCGGGAGGGAAGCAGAGGAGGGAACGGGGTCCAGGGGAAGAGAGGGGAGGTGCAGGGGGTGAGGGGGAGTGCGTGGCTCCCTCGGGTGCCTCCAGCGGCGAGCAGGTAAGCAGGAGGTGGTCGGAGCGTGCGCGCGCGCGTCAGGCACACGCCCTCCTGCCTACTGGCAGGAGGTTGAAGACGGTGGCGACCACGGTGGGCTGGGCCGCACAGTGCTGGACCAGCACAGGAGCTGGGCCGGCTCTGGTGGGCTGCACGGGTGAGGCCAGGTAAGTCCAGGTAAGTTCTGTTTTATATTTTTCTGTTCTGTTTTGTTTTATTTAATTTATTTTGCCACTGTTTTGAATTTAAAATAATTCAAACAATGCCAAAAACTCCTCTGAATATTTTATATTGTTAGATGGACTTTTCCAAAAGCTTATAAAATATTTCAGGGGTATTTGAAATTATATTCTAATTATATGAATATAATTCAAATTCAAATAGCTAATGAATTAAATCCAAAGTCCCAAAAATAAATCCTTAAAAATGTTCAATATTTTGGTTGGGACCAGAACCCATACCAAAAATTATCAAACATTTAAGAGGAGCACTTTGGAGCAATGAATGAGATTTCTAGGGTTTTTGCCCCTCTTTTATTTAGGGTTTTGAGGCTTCCAATATTCCTCAATTCAAGTTTCAAAAATATAGACATGATGCACACATGAAGCTAGCCTAGAGCAATGCCAGAAGCTAGGGATGTGACAGCAGCCCTCGTGGGCGGAGTGGTATGAGTCGAGCAGCGCCTCCTGCTCCGCCCGCTCAGCAGCGATCTGCTCCTCCGCCTGCAGGTGCTCCTGGAGGAGATGTTGGTTGTAGGCGGCATCGGCCTGCGCCTTCCGGAACTGCTCCTCACGCTTATGCCTCACCGTGTCCGTATATTGGGCACGGGCCTCGCCGATGGTCATGGTGCAATGCATCGGCGAGGATGGCGCGGAGGAGGGGGTTGGTGCCGGATCATCGACTACCATGTTTTCCACTAGGACGTCGTCGTCCTCCGGCTGCCTGCCGGCTAGCCAGTCGGCAGCAATGGCTGCCATCTCCTTGTGGTCCGTCATCCGGCCGTCCCGAAGAGCGTTGGAGTGCAAGGAAGCCATGGTAGGCAGTAGTGGTGTGGACAAGAGAAAGGGAACGGATGCGGATGACTGCGGCTATGGCTGACGTAGCAGTTTATATAGCAATGGTGCAGTGGGCGGCGGAGGGATGGACGTGTGGCGCCGGAGTAGCCGCCTCGGCAATCGCATATCATTAATGTGGGAGACAGAAGGACGGACGGACGACACTTTTGTCGTTTGAAGGCGGAGCAATCACCTGCACAAGGAAGCGGGGCGGGCGGCACTGACCGTTTCGGGCGGAAAGCGCACGCGGGCAAGGGAGGCGGTCTGGGTGGGCCAGGGCAGTCAAACTCATGCATGGCAGTGGGTCGGTCCAGCAGCCGGACATGCTGGCTCACCACCTAGCTCGCCGAGCTGAGCGACGATAATCAGACGATGGACGTAGCTTTCGACCAGGAGCCGACGCCACTGTCCAAGCCGGTTCATGCCGTGTTCACCATAGAGTAGGTGCGGCCGCACTTCTACGCCCTAAGGCCAACTCCACCGCGTGACCCCAAACGGACGTCCGTTTTTTCCGGATTCTGTCCGTTTGGGTAGGGATTTGTGGTCGTGTCCGGGCCTGTCCTGGGATGCGGTGGCCGTGCGCCCAGCGTGCGGCCGCATCCATTTTCCCCATCCTGTCCGCGTATATTTCTTTGCAAGTCCTTAAATTTATTTCATCATTCATTTTTGGTACATGAAAAATACATCATTACATTTTGACTAGTAAAGCAAGGCCAAAGAAAACAAGAACCACAAGAATACATTTGAGAAGATACAAAACTTCCATAACTGCTCCCTTGAGTTAGGTTAGCGCCTTCTCGATGCACTCATTGTTGATCTGTGGAGGAGGCACGACGTTGCACCCTCCTTTCTTCTTCAAGCCATAAGTCGACGTTGCTTCCTCACACGTAGTATCGTGCCTTGTTGCTTCTTCGCACGTAGTATCGTGCCTAGCCTCTAATCTAGCAACAAGTGCACTTGTCTCATCTAAAGCCTCTAGGCTAGCTAAAAGTGCACGAACATGCACTACATTTCGCTCTATCAACATATTGATGTACTCTTCTTCCCAATACCAAAACTTGCATCCGTTCTACACAATGAAACTTAAAGTTAGCACCACTAGTCTAATCCAAGAGCTCAAACCGAAGTTAAAAAGAGCATATGCCCCATCATTTAAGCACTTGATGAACACCCATCCGGGATGCTCCGGCGTTGTATACACGCGGCGCACGACCACCCTTGGGCAGTGGTCGCACTTGATGAGGGGCAACGGTGCGCCGACGAGTTTTTGGGGAAGCACCGAGCCCGGCCAGCCGCCATTCGCGTATCTGCCAGCGGACCACCGACGGTGCAGATCCGAGCGGCTAGAGGACGAGGCACTGCCTGCATTTGGCCTTGCGGCCCTACCAGGGCCTTTCGGCAAGGTGCCCGGCCTATCCATGGTGCGTCCCGGCCTCCCACAGCCGGGCAAGCTCAAGACCGACCGGATCCGCCCCAAATCCGGCCGGCGGGTGCGCAAACAAGGTGGTCGTGCTTCGGTAGCTCGGCGGCGACGAGAGGAAGGGGATGGGCAAGCACGCGTCCGAGTTGCACGGTTGCAATGGCAGCGGGCGGCCGGCGGCGGCGAGGGGAAGAGAGGGGAAGAGTGGGGAAGAGTGGAGTGGATGCGGCCGGAGGGAGGGAGGGGGGCGGATAGAAAAAGGCCCGTCCTATGCCGCCGACGGGTGGGCCAGGGGAGGACACGCGCAGACGACCCGCGCGTCCGCATGGTGTCCGTTTCATCCCAAAAGCGGCGCAAACTTGGGTCGCGGATGGGTCGAAAGCGGACAAAAGTCCATTTGCGCCCGCGCGCTGGGCCGTCTCGTTTGTCCCTTTTACCCCAAACGGACGGGGGCGGACAGGATAGGGTCGCGCGGTGGAGTTTGCCTAATGGCGGAAGAGCTACCAGCATAGGAGCACATGTGCTGCAACCTCCATCTCCTCAACGAGCACCAATGAACAAGCGAACGACAATGTCGTCACGGACATGTGGCCCTATGATCCTGGCTTCCCGAATGAGCAGCAGGCGCTGTATCAGACCATCCGTAGGGCCCGCGAGGCCCTCTCCGTCGTCCTTCGAGTTGTTGCACTCGCCGTGGCGCCGCCGTCTCGCGTTGTCAACATGGTCAACGGACATGAGGATGAGGAGATTACATTACTTGGAGAGGATGACAGTAGGGACCCACCAGGGCCATAGCCTCACGTACGCAAGTGCCTCCTTATTAGTATATAAAACTATAATTTTTTTTGCTTCCCCCTGGTTTCCTGACATCACGGTCCCACACCATTGTCAACCTATGTAGTCAATAAACAAGAGAATTGCACAAGAAGCGGCCGACAGCTGGGACCAAGCAGCTCGAGCAGTATTTGTGTTTTTTAGGTGTGAGCACTGCAGAGTTTTTCTAGAGCGATGTTTAGCCCAAATATTAATTTTTCTCCTCTGAACAACAACGAAAACATCGCTGTAGGTATTAACTGGGCGGACTGTGGCCCGTCTAGCCCAGGCCAGATATCCAGCCCAGATATTAATTTTTTCGAGCTGAAAATGGCTAGCCCAGCTATACTTTTTTTTAGGAATACCCAGGCAAGGTCAAGTTGTTATTCTCCGCCCTGCTGGGCTGCAAATCTTTCCTAGGAGGGATGCATTAGGCTTAACAAGAAAATGGGCTTTAAGAAATAATAAATGGGATGTAATTATAAAAACTGGGCAGTAACTATAAAAAATGCACCAAACACGTAATTACTTTATAAAATATTATTTTTGGATATTGAGAATTTTAATTTCATTAATTGTTGCGAGCGCAATGTTTCGTTGTATTTTTACGTAATATAAATTTATAATGAAATTGTATTTAATCTCACTAGAAATTTCGGGATAAAAATATTTCGGATCCCATCAAAATGTGGGAAAATTTATTGAATTCTGTTTTGAATGGTTGGTTGAAATGGGCTGTACTTTTAACAAATTGTAAATGGGCTGTAGTAAATTCACTTAGAATTCAAAAATTGGCTGCACATTCTTACAAATCGAAAATGGGCTATAAGTTCTGTGCCACACACTTGTGGCCTTACTAAGTTGATGCGTCCCCTAAAAAAAGAGTTGACCCGTATGCAAGGCTTTGTCAACTTATAGTCAACACACGGTTCTAGCAGCAGTGACCGTTGGATGTCCATCCAACGGATGTCGTGCTTCTTCTTCAATCTCGAATATTCTAGCTTCACCCGCCCAAAAAATGATTCCTCGCCCAGACATCTGGGGCGCACCGTTTCGGAAGCTGACCTGTGGGCCTACTAAGTTGACGTGTACCAAGGGCTTTGTCAACTTAGTCAATATAAATGATTCTAGCTGCAGTGACCGTACGATGTCCATCCAACGGCCATCGTGCTTCTTCAACCTCTGGTCTTCTTGCTCCAGCCGCCCAAAGCAGCGCCGGTCATGCCGCCTGCTCCTGCCTCCCGTGGCCGGCTGTGCTGCTGCAGAGGCTTCACCGCCCCCTACTACTCCCACCGCTGGCCAGGCCATCCCTCCACTCACCCACACCCCCTGTTTTCTGAGGCAACGGAAGACTCACACCATAGCCGAACTAGTGAACCCTCATACTCCTCTCTGCATGGGTATCCACTGTCGCGTCTTCCCCAGCTCCGCATGGTCCCCTTCCTAGGCCTTGCCGTCGTCCACCGCCGTGGTGCTCTCGGTGCGGCGTGATCAATGTGGTCACGACCGACTTCCATCAGAAGAGTACTATACATGGAGAGGCTGACAACTGGATCCACGGCAGCCGCAAGGAAGTGCCTCCTTATTACGCGCAAAATAATTATTCCTCCACCTGATAGCGGGGACCCACCGGACAGGCCACCGTATTTTGCGAAAAAAAAATGTTTCCCACCTGACTGCTAGGACCCACCAGCTACATCTTCGCACGCAAGGAAGTGCGTCCTGGCAAAAAAAAACAATTCGCCCCCCTAACTGTTGGGACCCACCAGCTACATCTTCGCACACAAGGAAGTGCCTGACAGTCGGGACCCACCTGTTCGAAGCGTACGTAGCGTTGTCATTCTGGTCGCGAATGTGTACGTACATATTGGTCGATGTAGAGGCGCACATGTGTCGTAGTAGAGGCGCGCACGTCGCATGTACACGTACGTACTGTCGGCGTTCTGGGAACGGGGGTCCCCAAACTTGCCTGCCTGCGGCCTGCGGCGTGGCTCAAGTGGGGGCCCAATGCAGCCCAGCTTCATCATCTCAAGCTCAAGACCCTCGCGAGGGGCCAAGCCTCGCGGGGTGGACGACAGGAAGCTTCCTCGAGAGCAGCCTCCCCAGGCAGGCTCGCGAGGAGGCGGAGAGATCAAGGCGGGGTACCTCCCGAGGAGCCCGTGACACAAGCCATGACGATCAAAGACCAGGCGGGCGCCAGGCGGGCGCCAGCCTGCGCAGTGTCCTTGTTACCCTTTCGGTGCAAAGGGGGCAAGCACAGGCCAAGCCATCCAGCAAAGGTTACCGTTTCGGTGCAACAATACCAAGACCAGCAGAACGGCAGGATGGAGGTCATCGTGGAGCCCAGGGCGGCGTCATCGTCAGAGCCTTTGGCAGCCGAAGACCAACTTTAGTCAGGATAAGTGTACCAGATGTTCCCCTTCAAAATGGCCAATTGTTGGCGCCCTTCCCGCTCATTATTTGGGAAGAGGCCCAGGGCCTCCCTCTATAAATAGGACTAGCCACCACAGGATAGAGGACCGAGAGAACAGATCGATTAGAGAGAGAGAAGCGACTGAACTCACCCAAGCAGTTCATCGTGCCAGCTCAAGAACAGCCCCTCGCGAGGTTGTTCTCCCTTTGTACTGTCCATCATCAGCCCCTGAGGCAATCCACCACACCACACACTGGAGTAGGGTATTACACCACAATGGTGGCCTGAACCAGTATAAATCTCGTGTCCCTTGTGTGTTCATCTTTCTTGCTTAGATCCTTGTGAGACCTCGAGACGTGAGCTGGTAGGGGAAAGATCTTCGTGCACACCCCGGTGTTTGAACCTCAAGGGTCTGCCGGAACCCGAAATCCGACATTTGGCGCACCAGGTAGGGGTGCACCGGAATCCTTCTTCCGCTGCCTCGCGTTTCATCGCCTCGCCGCCCTGATGTCAAGCGACCCGACTGCCAACGCCGACCGCTAGGCAGCATGGCCCGTCCACGCCGTGCCGCCGGCCCAGGGCAACCTCAACCTTGCGCCTCAGGCAGCTCGCGCTCCACAGGGCGCTGCGGGGCGCGGGCGACGCGGCCAAATGCCGCCTGCCCTCACACCGCGGCAGGTGCGGTCAGCAGCAAGATTTTCGAACCACGCCGCGGCCACAGCGCCGCAAACCCGACGGGAGCAGGCGAGCTCCAGGGCCACCCTCACGGTGGCCCGAGAGCTGCTACGGTGTCGGCTACTAGAAGGCGGCCGTGACGTGTTGCTGGAGCAAGTAGCCGAACTCCTGGACGCCGCCGCCTCGGGAGCACCTCCTTTCTGCGTCCAGCTGCCACCCCAGGTCCAGGGCGGGCCGTATGGCGGCCCCATACATGCCCACGCAACTCCGAGCGGACTCCAGGCCCTGCTCAACGCCAACCCGGCCGTCAGCACCGGGCGCCAAGTCGCGCCGGTCCCATCTCTGGCCGGCGAAGGAGCACACGCCGCGACCTTCGGCCTCGGCGGGCCACCGCACCATCACCCTCAAGACAACGCTCCAGGCTGGACTGCGTGGCATGTGGGGCACTACAACGAGAACCGTGGGGCTGTGGTCCCAGAAGCTTATGTGCCCCGCATGGTGAATCGAGAGTGCGCATTGGAAGAAGACCATGGCTCGTTCCTCGGGCCAGGCTGGGGCAAGGAGCCACCTGAAGCTGAGCTCTTTCAGGAGCTCCAAGAGGGCCTCGACAGCCGTGCTGGTGGCAGCAACTATCTGGTACCACTACTTCCTCAGGAGCAAGCTTATGCTAACCATGGGTCGCAGGAGGTACAGGTCGCCGCGGCAGATGGCTGCTCCAATGCTGCAGCCTCCTACCCCTCGGGAGGAGGGCACCGGGGGCTGCAGGAGAGGGGCCAAGATCCGGGTTCGTCCCCACAGCGCTCGGTGCAAGGCGCACTCCGGAGGTAGGCCCTCTGCCAGGGAGGTGCCACAGGGCCTGCCCCCGGCGGAGGACCCGTAGTCGTCGGGGGAACCGCTGGTGGCTGCTCTACCCCATTGGCGTCGTCCTTGGTTTTCGGTCGCCGTCAATGGCGGTAGAGTGTGGTGCAAGGTTGGGCCCTCGTCTGGCGATATGAAGCAAGGCCGGTACCTGTGAAGAAGGCCCAGTGCCTGTGAAGCTTGCCGCCCCGTGACACTCTCATGTAGTAATGAGTGGGGCTGTACATGCCCCGGAGTCTCCGGAGAGCCGCCCTCGGGCCTCAGGGGCTCCCGCCCACGCCCAGTGGCAGCACTTAGCTCTGCGCTGGTGAGAAGACGTCGAAGACTAGACTAGGTGTTGGACGCGCCTTTTTGCCTTTTGCCTTTTCCTCTGTTGACAAGTTTCTTCAATTTGAATTTAAGTTGGATTTGAGCTTGAGACTTGCGTGTGTCTGTGGAAGGGGTGCTTAGTCTCGTTCGAGCAATCTCTCGTGTTCTGGTTTTGGCTTTACGTCTAAGTTAGCATCAGCTGCCTCCCCTCGCGATCCCCTCGCGAGCCGGGCCAGGACAAGCACGTCTACAATCCAGACCGCTGTCGCCGCACCCTCTCCGGAGGTTCTCATCGCAGGAGCAATGGGACCACCCAGAAGACACTCGAGGCGTAGCGGCCCCCACAGGCCCGCTCGGGATTCGTCGGGGTCAAAAGGTAAACATGTCGGCTGACCCATCACCGGGCCAGTAGCTAAGCTCACACGCATTACGCTTACAAGGATATGGATCGCAAACCTTTACATGAGGGGCTTCCCCTCCCAAAATGCTCTTACAGTCTTCAGAGCCAAGCCCGAACCTTCTTCACGCAGGGTAAACAGCGGTGACGTATGATCAGTCGGACATATCACTCGCCGCGTCATCTGGGGCGCCTCCAGAGGCATCGCTGGCGTCGCTGACATCATCACCATCACCACCAACACCTCCGCCAGCGCCAGGCGCGTCCACCACGTCGCCTTCATCGGCGGCCACGATCACGCCATCATCATCAGACGCGAAGGCCCTAACGAGGTCGTCCATGTTGTCCTCCACCCATTGTGCCAGGTCGCCCCGGATGGCTATGGGCACAGGTGCAATGGCAGCATCGGAAAAATCAAAGTGGGAATCCCTGTTCTGCAGATGGCTGAAGACACGGGAGAAGGCACACCCAAGCAAGGCTCGGCTCCTCTCCTCGACGAGCCAGTGAGACCTCTCGGAGCGGTTCTCTAGAAGCGTCACCACGTCAGTGAAATATTGGAGGTTGCCGGCATAGTTGGTCTCATGCGGCACCTCGGCAGCGGCCTCACAAATGTTGCCCAGGGCCGTGTTAGCCCGTTCCTTGAGCGTTCGGAGCATGGGGGCGTGCTCATGCTCCAGAACCCGCCTCTGACGGATCTCGTCCTTGTTCTGCTGCGCGACGGCCTCGGTGCCATCAACCCTCCGTCGGAGAAGAAGCAGCTCGGCGCGGGAAGATGCCATCTCCGCCTGCGCTGCGCCAAGGGCGACCGCGGAGAGGTCCGCACCCCGCGTCACTTCGGCCAGTTTGGTCCTGAGGGCCGCGGTCCTACCTTCAGCTTGGGCCCTGATCAGCTCCAACCTCACTTCGTATTGACGCTCGAGACCCGAACAAGCTTCCGCCACGCGGCGGTCGACCTCTTCCTGGGCTCGGGCGTTGCGCGCGGCGACGTCATCCTCCTCCTGAGCCACCAGGCGCTCCCTCGTCTCCAACCGCTCGAGGTCAAGGTTGCGCTCGGCAGCCTCCAGCGACAGTGCTTCCTCGCGCTTCTAGAGCTCCGCCTGGTCAACGGAAGCCTCCTTCAGCGACACAAGGGCCGCCTAGCGCAGTTCCACTTGCTCCTCCAGCGAGTTGCTCCAGGCTTGGAGCTCCCACACATGCTCCTCCGCATCCTTGCGCTGTCGGTCTGCTTCCCGGGCCTCCTCGACGGCTTGAGAGCAGGCCTCTCGCGAGGCCGCCAGCGATGCTTTAGCCTTCGCATTGTCAAGGTCACACTGGTGACGAGCAAGGGCGACGGCTACCTTCAGCTTGCACCTCCTCAGCGAGGTGCAAGCCTTCGGCCTCGAGGCACGCATCCTCGCCAGCAAGCTCCACCCTAATCTGACTCACTGCATCCGCCGCCCCCTGGAGGAATTCTTGGAGAAGGGCGCGGCGCTCGCGAGCACGCCTGAGTACGTCTTCCGCGTCACCATCTGCCACTGGCGAATGCAGAGGGCACTGGGATGGCATGCCCCCTCCTGACACAGGGATGGGGGCTGGTGCCCCAGCAATCGTCGAACGGGCCTTGCCAGGAGCCCAGCCTGGCACCAGTCCGTCCCCAGAAGAGGAGCTCAAGACCGACTTCAGCCAATCGTCGTTCATGATCAAGGAAGGAGCACGGGGCAAGCTGGCCGTGCCCTAGGAGAACTCGTGAAGGGAGGACAGCAGGCGCGTAGGCTCGAGATGCCCAGCGGGACGGGCCACTTCTCTAACTGGCCGAGCGGCAAGGGCACCGCTCGAGCTCGGCACACCAAGGGCCAGCAGCGAGGACAAAGCTTGGAGGGACGGCTCCTTGGCCGTCTCCGCGAATTCAGTAGGAAGGGCCCTGAAAGGCCGCGATCAGCTACAAGAACAAAGAAATAAAGGAACAAAGAAAGAAGAGGACTTACTCGTCCATGGCAAAGTACTTCCTATGCTTCAACAGGCGGCAGGGGCGGTCGCCACCACCCAAGGCCTCCTTCCTCTTGCGGAGGGCCTCGAAATCTACACGAAACCGGCCCAAGCACTTGGCGTAGGGGTCGGTCTGTGGCATGGAGGAGGCGTCAAGGCGGTCGGCGCTAAGGGAGCCGGCCTGAGGAGCGCCACCGGGCACCGCCTCATGAGGAACGACCGGGGCCTCGGGAGCCTCAACCTCGGGAGCCGTAGGCCGCAACTCGTCGCCTGCCACTACTCCAGGACGGGCTTCAGGAGATGCCGCCTCCAGAACTCCACGCGGCATCAGCACCTCAGCATCATCCCCTCCAGCTCCTGGCGGTTCTCGTCTCCCCGCTCCGTCGCGTGAGACAGGGCTGCCTTGGGAAACCGGAAGAGCAACCACGGCGACAGGATTCTCGCGGGGCCCCCTGAGGCCAGCCGGGCACAGCCCCCACTCGTCGAAGCTTGGAATCTGCTTCACGAAGTCGGCCCTGCCAGAACAAAGATACAGGAGGGCACCATCATGTCGAAGGCTACCTGGGGAAGGATCGCCAGTCAGGACCTTGAGCATCGTCCTCAGCGCTTCAGGTGTCAGGTCCTCCTCCTGGAGCCGCATGCGGTCTTTGTGCCCCACAAAGTCCCACATCCGGCGAGAGTGACACCAGAGAGGAGCCATGCAACACTGGAGGAACTCCTTCACCACCTTGGGTGCCGTCACATTGAGCGCCCTCAAGGTCTCGAAACGGCGCCAGACGAAGACAAGCTGGGGGCTCACGAGCGCCTCATGAACCCAGCCTGACCTGGGAATAGCATGCGCGGTTGGGTGTGAGAGTAGGGGGCTGGGTACCCCAACATCCACATACAGCCACCGCTCTCTGAACTTGGCCTCAGAAGGAGAAAGGCCGAAGTCGATCCCTGAAGCAGCCATCTTTGGCATGGCAAGGAAGCTCACACACCCCGAGCATTGAGTGGGGTCGCTCAGGCGCAAAGAGAAGAAGTGGCACAGCAGGGCAACGGAAGGAGGAATTCCCACCATTGCCTCGCAAACAAAGGCAAAGACAGCCAGGAGGGTAATGGACTCAGGCCCAAGGTGCATCATGTGGATCTGATAATGGGAGAGCACCGCATTGAAGAAAGTAGAGAAAGGGGGAACCAGACCCGCCCACAAGGCGTCGGCGAAGAACCGGACCTCTGTGACGACCCTATCAATAGAAGCATGGGACGCAGGCCAGACCGTGGTCCGGCCGCACTCGTTGAAGATGGTGGCAAGAGCAGAACGGACCTTGCGCAAGGCCTCGGACTGAGTATCATTGACCGATCAACGGCGGGGGCCACCGCCGGAGGCGAGCGGGACGAAGGCGCGGGCTTCTTCCCCTTTTCCTTCTTTGTTGGCGCCATGGCGGTCGAAAGAAGGGAGAGCTCGAGCTGGATTGGAGGCAGAGGTTGAAGCTCGAGGAAGGACGAAGGGCAGGAAGCTCGCAGGCGGCGAAAGGGGAATAGCTGTGTGCAACTACGGGTCCGCCTAGCCGGGCGCGTAATGAGGCATCATGGGGAAGCGGAGACTCCCACGTCCAATCAACCACCACGCGGCACCCAAGGCCGCAGGCTGTTGGGGCCCGCGGCGCTTCGCACTTGCCCCTTCGCTTCTCTACTTAGCCAAGTCCTGGCGCGCCTTGGGCCCGGGGGCTACTGTAGGCATTCTAGGAATGGGGGTCCCCAGACTTGCCTGCCTGCGGCCTGCGGCGTGGCTCAAGTGGGGGCCCAACGCAGCCCAGCTTCATTAGCTCAAGCTCAAGACCCTCGCGAGGGGCCAAGCCTCGCGCGGCGGACGACAGGAAGCTTCCTCGGGAGCAGCCTCCCCAGGTAGGCTCGCGAGGAGGCGGAGAGATCAAGGCGGGGTACCTCCCGAGGAGCCCGTGACACAAGCCATGACGATCGAAGACCAGGCGGGCGCCAGCCTGCGTAGTGTCCTTGTTTCCCTTTCGGTGCAAAGGGGGCAAGCACAGGCTAAGGCATTAGGCAAAGGTTACTATTTCGGTGCAACAAGACCAAGACCGGTAGAACGGCAGGATGGAGGTCATCGTGGAGCCCAGGGTGGCGTCATTGTCAGAGCCATCGGCAGCCGAAGACCAACTTTAGTCAGGATAAGTGTACCAGATGTTCCCCTTCAAAATGGCCAATTGTTGGCGCCCTTCCCGCTCATTATTTGGGAAGAGGCCCAGGGCCTCCCTCTATAAATAGGACTAGCCACCACAGGATAGAGGACCGAGAGAACAGATTGATCAGAGAGAGAGAAGCGACCAAACTCACCCAAGCAGTTCATCGCGCCAGCTCAAGAACAGCCCCTTGCGAGGTTGTTCTCCCTTTGTACTGTCCATCATCAGCCCCTGAGGCAATCCACCACACCACACACTGGAGTAGGGTATTACACCACAATGGTGGCCTGGACCAGTATAAATCTCGTGTCCCTTGTGTGTTCATCTTTCTTGCTTAGATCCTTGCGAGACCTCGAGACGTGAGCTGGTAGGGGAAAGATCTTCGTGCGCACCCTGGTGTTCGAACCTCAAGGGTCTGCCGGAACCCGAAATCTGACACGTACAGCGGCCAGTGTGCAAGAAAGAAAATACGGCCACGTACGTACATATGGGCTGGGTCTCGAACGCCTACTCGCGCATACATATGGCCAGGGCTCGTGTACATGGCTGGGTCAGAACGGAGAAACAGCACCGTCATCATGTTCATGGGGAGCCAAACGGTTGGGTCGGAGCAGAATGCGTCATCGTGTTCATCGGGAGGGCTTGGACGGAACAGCCGATGGAAACGAGGCCTGGCGTATCGCACAACGGAGGAAACGGCCTTGTGTTCAACCGGCCACGTTCGAAACGGGATCCTGTTCATCGGGAGGGGTCTGGCGTACCGCAAAACAGAGGAAACGGACTTCTGTTAGACCTCCTACGGTCGAAATGGGGTCATGTTGATTGGAAGGGGTGTGGCGTACCGCAAAACGGAGGAAACGGACTTGTGTTGGAGCACTACGGTCGAAACAGGGGTCCTGTTCATTGGGAGGGGTGTGGCGTACCGCAAAACGGGACTCCACGGGATATTGTTCATCTCCAGTGTCGACCCCCTCCAGCCTCCACGTGCTACTATTCATCCATCGTCGACCTCCTCCAGCCTCCACCTGCGACTGTTCATCCACGGGCTCCTGTTCATCCAGCCTCCACCGCGCGCTACTCCACCGGCTATTGTTCAACCAGCCCTCTCGATGGGCTCCTGTTCAACCACCCCTCCACGGGCTACTGTTCATCCAGCCCTCCACCGTCTACTATTCATCCAGTCCTCCACGGGGTGGTCCTGTTCATCCAGCCCTCCACGGAGTCTTGTTCATCCAGCCCCAACCGGCTCGATCGTTCGGGGTCCTATTCATCTAGAGGCAACACCACGGGGTCCTGTTCATCCACCCCCACCGGGAACTGTTCATCCAAA